>NC_081554.1:91671608-91971608 GCF_963082655.1 Stomoxys calcitrans
GTGTTTTGTTTACCGTAATTTAAAAGATTCATCTCGCCCAAACAATGGAATTAATTCGTGAACATTTTCATACGATAATTTTTTACATGGATGAAATTAATTAAATTTTTGGCGATGAAGCTTCACCAAGGACCAGTGTTTATCGATGATATGGTGAATGCAACCTAGGTCGTAGTTAGCTCCAAAACGAATTTCGTGAAGGTTGTCCAAAATCAGTTGTTGTTCCAAAAACCATTGATGCTGTGCGCCAACTGACATTGCAAGATCGCCATGTGATCTATCGCGAGATTGATACAACCTTAGACATTAGTGGAACCAGCATACTTTCAATATTGCATGAACATTTGACTGTCAAAAACCTTTTTTCGCATTGGATCATACACAACTTGTCAATCGCTCAAAAAAGGCTCGTGTCGATTGGTTGAAAGAAATGTTCCAAAAATACGATCGCCATGCTTCGAGACACGTCTATGACATCGTGATGAATCGTGGATTTACGCGTATGAGCCAGAAAGTAAACAGCAGTCGACTGTATGGGTGTTTCAAGATGAGCCAAATCCAACCAAAGTTGCTCGCGCGCGAAAACTGGTCATGTCGCAATGGTACCACTGGAACAACGCAGAACAGTCACGACATATTGACCCAGGTAGTGTACAGCAAACAGCTGAGTACAATTTTTTCTCTCGAAGTGCACTATCTGTCAAAAAGTTTTGATTGTGTGTGTGTGTGTATTATAGTTAAGAACTATAACACACACACGCAAACAACGAAAAATGGCGCAAACTAGTAACATACTCAAAATCAGAGTTGCTATAATCACTGATTTTGACAGATAGTGCACTCAATAATTTGTTTTTGGGCAACTGCTTCTACCTGTAAATGAATATATCTTGCAGAATAGTCAATAGTCTGAGTGGTACACAACCATTTGTTTGCCAGTTGTCTTCCAAGAAATCAGGAAAACCAACCGAAGACGGATCACTCTTCATCACGACAATGCGAGCTCTCACACATCGGCTCAAACAATGCATTTTTGAGCACTCAAAACATCGATTTGATGAGTCATCTGCCATATAGTCCTGACTTGGCATCAAATTCTTTTTACTCCCGTACGTGAAGAAGCGGTTTATGCGTTCAGAATGCATGTTTTGGAGATAAAGAATATGCAAGAAAGAAGATAACAACAAAGAGAACGCAAACAAAAATCTGTCATCTTAATACCGTCAAACCTGGTCAGCTGTTAACGGCTGTTCTCGTGAGACCACCTTTTTAAATCCGCCTTGCCGCAAATGTAGGAAAATGTGTCAGCTGTTTGTTTTGCTTTATGAAAACACATGTAAACGATTACCGAATGTCTGTCGACCGTAACCGGAAAGTAGAATTCAGTAAAAAAAATTTATGTTCCGTTTTCGTGTCAGCTGAAAAAATTTGTTTGAAGTTTGAAGAAAATTCAAAACCAAAAATGTATGTTTAGAAAACTACTATTCTCCTATTCTATTTTTCTGTGGAATTTATTATAATTTATTTATAATAATAAAGGTTGAATGGTTAGCCCACCATGAAAAGGTGGACAGTCTGACCTGTTCTGAAAAGTAAATGTTGTGAAAAAAGTGAGACATATGTGATAACAAGAAATTACAAGAAGAGAGTAGGTTTAAGCGCCCATACGGCGCTGTCGTATCCGCTAATCCAAGTTAGCACTATGTCGTGAAACTGGGGTCTATTCAGGGATTTCACACATTCCTTCACGCACTTCGACCTTACTGTACTAGAGTCCATGGCCTTGAGGGCCGCCATATACACATACTGATTTCGACCCGACCCGTGATGATAGTAAGCACCACATCAGTTGAAACTCTGAACTCCAATTTGTTTGTTGCGATTGTAGTCGCAGACAATCAGCGGTATCGAAGGGAGAGCCTCCGTGAGAAGTCAGGCGGCTCTTGCTTAAATACTGAGTGCGCGAAATACGCGATGTGATAAGGCGATCTATTGGCGTCTTTAAATAACCAATTGCCATCCCGCGGCGATCGGTGACCGAAACGAGCTTGACAAGATCTCTACCTCCGCATACAAATGTAGCTACAACATCAGCAAAAACAACTAATTTCGATAACTGTAAATCCCTTCGCAGCATTTCTTTTGCGTCTATTGTTATGTCACTGAGCTCTCTCCGAAGTGTTGTGTGTGTCGTAGTATAGCCTCAATCCAGTCCCTGTCTCCTGAAACCCACCTCAGTCTGCCCACCGCATCGATATTGTCTAAACGGGAAACTTGGGCTTATTCTGTCTCCCCGTGGGACTCAGGGCGGTGACTGTCGACCCATTTCCTCGTTGTTAAAAACCCTCTCAATATTCGAGAAAGCCGCCAGAGCGTACTCCTTCAGTTGGAGAGACGTCTCTACTTCTCGCACCATTACGTGGAGGGCCGTCTTCTCCGACCTGCCCTTAAGTTATGCCTAGAGTTCTTCTACGTCAGACCCTCTCTCACCTTCAAATATTTTTTGTTAAAAAACTTGATTTGTTTGATATGTCAAATGCTACGTTTTTAAATAAGCATAATTGCCTCTTTACATTTACGATACATTTGTTCTACATTTACATTTAGTTGCTATACCGAAATAAATTTCCTATTTGAACCAAATACTAATAAGTACACGTCATTGTTCAATTGTGTATAAGAAAATAATAGTCTTTTTAGTAGCTATATCTAAAAATAAACCGATCTGAACCATATATGTGTCAAATTTCAGTAAAATCGCATTATAAATGCGCCTTTTATGGGACTAAGACTTTAATTTGAGAGATCGGTCTATATGGCAGCTATATCCAAATCTGGACCGATTTGTGTCATATTACAGAAGTATGTAGAGGGGCTTAACACAACTCACTGTCCCAAATTTCGGTGACATCGGATAATAAATGCGCCTTTTATGGGCCCAAAACCTTAAATCAAAAGATCGGTCAATATAGCAGCTTTATTCAAATATAAACCGATCTGGGCGAAATTGAAGGAGGAAGTCGAAGGTCCTAACACAAATCACTGTACCAAATTTTGGCGACATCGGACAATAAATACGCCTTTTATGAGGCCAAGACTTTAAATCGAGATATCGGTCAATATCACAGTTATATCCAAACCTGAACCGATTTGGGCCAAATTGCAAAAGTGTGTCGAGGGGCTTAACTTAACTCACTGTCCCAAATTTCGGCGACATCGGACAATAAATGCGCCTTTTATGGGCCCAAATTGAAGGAGATACTCGAAGGGCCTAACACAACTGGCCACTGGCCAAAATTTCAGCAAAATCGGATAATAAATGTGACTTTTATGGGGCTAAGACCTTTAATAGAGAGATCTGTCTAGATGGCAGCTATATCCAAATCTGAACCGATCTGGGCCAAATTGAAAGAGGTTGTCAAAGGGCCTAACTCAAGTCAGCAAAATCGGATAATAAATGCGGCTTTTATATACCCTAAATCGGTGGATCGGTCTATATGGGGCCTATATCAAGATAAAGTCCGATATAACCCATCTTCGAACTTAACCTGAAATATTTCAGTTCCTCTTGTAGGGGCTCAGGGAGCAAAATCGGGGGATAAGTTTATATGGGAGCTATATCAAGCTATTCATCGATTCAGACCATATTCGACACGTATGGTGAAGGTCATGAGAGAAACCGTTGTACAAAATTTGTGCCAAATCGGATGAGGTTTGCGCCCTCTAGAGGCTCAAGAAGTCAAGATCCCAGATCGGTTTATATGGCAGCTATGTATATCAGGTTATGTACCGATTTGCACCATACTTCGCACAGTTATTGGAAGTCATAACAAAACACAGCATGCAAATTTTCATCGGATGAGAATTTCTCGCTCTATTGGCTCAGGAAGTCAAGATCCAAGATCGGTTTATATGACAGCTATACCAGATTATAAACCGATTTGAATCATTCTTAACACAGTTGTTGGAAGTGATACCAAAACACTACGTGCAAAATAAAATAAAACAAGTAAAAGCGTGCTAAGTTCGGCCGGGCCGAATCTTATATACCCTCCACCATGGATCGCATTTGTCGAGTTCTTTTCCCGGCATCTCTTCTTAGGCACAACAGGATATAAGAAAAGATTTTCTCTGCTATTAGAGCGATATCAAGATATGGTCCGGTTTGGACCACAATTAAATTATATGTTGGAGACCTGTGTAAAATGTCAGCCAATACGAATAAGAATTGCGCCCTTTGGGGGCTCAAGAAGTAAAATAGAGATATCGATTTATATGGGAGCTGTATCGGGCTATAGACCGATTCAGACCATAATATATAAGTATATTAATGGTCATGAGAGAATCCGTCGTACAAAATTTCAGGCAAATCGGATAACAATTGCGACCTCTACAGGCTCAAGAAGTCAAGATCCCAGATCCCTTTATATGACAGCTATATCAGGTTATGGACCGATTTGAACCATACTTGGCATAGTTATTAGATATCATAACAAAACACGTCGTGCCAATTCATTCCGATCGGATAAGAATTGCGCACTCTAGAGGCTCAAGAAGTCAAGACCCAAGATCGGTTTATATGGCAGCTATATCAGGTTATGGACCGATTTAAACCACTCTTGGCACAATTGCTGGATATCATAACAAAACACGTCGTGCCAAAATTCATTCAAATCGGATAAGAATTGCGCCCTCTAGAGGCTCAAGAAGTCAAGACCCAAGATCGGTTTATATGACAGCAATATCAGGTTATGGACCGATTTGAACCATACTTGACACAGTTGTTGGATACCACAAAAAAAACACGTCGTGCAACATTTCATTCCAATCGGATAACAATTGCGCACTCTAGAGGCTCAAGAAGTCAAGACCCAAGATCGGTTTATATGGCAGCTGTATCAAAACATGGACCGATATGGCCCATTTACAATACCAACCGACCTACACTAATTAGAAGTATTTGTGCAAAATTTCAAGCGGCTAGCTTTACTCCTTCGGAAGTTAGCGTGCTTTCGACAGACGGACGGACGGACATGGCTAGATCGACATATATATACTTTATGGGGTCTCAGGCGAATATTTCGAGTAGTTACAAACAGAATGACGAAATTAGTATACACCCCATCCTATGGTGGAGGGTATAAAAAGATACACACATTGGAAGCTACGACTACCGAAACACTATATACGTACATTACTCCATAGTTTCCATCACTGCAAAGGAAATAGTGCATATTTAGAAAATGCAAACGACGCCAACTGCATGCCATCGAGAGCAGAATTCTGCTTGCGACATGTTCTTAGATTATCTATATTCACTAGCGCCACCAACCAGTTTATGTGCGAAGTACAAATTCTTTATCGATAATTTATCTGTGCAACTATTCTGAAAGCAGAACAGAGTTCCCTGCTTACTTGTTGAGTTTAATATGCTATGCTATATGTTATCGGTGGTTGTCTCGGATAAACATTTGACCAAAAATAATTGAAACATGCTGTTGAGTTTGTTGAAGAGATGCTGTCTGTCATGTGTTCATCATGTTGTTGTTTCTTAAGCTAATAGCATTGCCATTTCAAACAGATCCGCTAAGGCAGGGAAGCAGAAAATAATTCAAGTACACTTGTTTTCATTTAAATTTATTACCAAATTCGTTGAATTTATTATTTATGTTAATGGGTATATTGTGCACCATTTATGCAGAGTACGAATACACCGGGTGTATGCGAAATTCATTATAAGTACATGACAATTTTAGTTATTGGTAAAAGCGCAAAAATAAAAATTATTTATAAAGATATAACGAACGTAGATAAAAGCTACTATGTAACAAAGTGTTATCACAATCCATAACTAACCATAGATACTTAAAAGTAGAGTTGTTGTAAAAATAATTAGAAAAAGCCATCAATACAATGAGTGACCTGAGCTAGAACTAAGGTATTGTTTGTATATTTTTTGTCGTCTCATCTGTCATATAGTAGAAAGCAAGATTCCAATTAGTTTGAATAAAATAGTTAAAAAATAAAAACACCATTAACAAAACCATTCGATTAATATTAAAGCCACATTTAATGTGAATAAGGCGGTTGGTTCATAACTGCACCCCATATTCTATATCTATTTTCTATAATCGATGCAAACATTTTCATTAAACTTTCTGTAAAATGGAGTAATCGAGTCATTGGCCAAGTATTACTCCACGTGTTGACAATAAGGCACTAATTTCTAATATGATTGAATAGTCAATTCCCATGAAAACATCACAGCAGTCAGCAACAAGACATGCAAAACAATCCATTGTTATGATGATTTCCAAGTTAGAAGCTTTAAGTGTGTTGCTACATTTTTGTCCGCTACTGTATGTGCTAGTCGATTGTACTTATCAAAAAGTCCCCTTATGAGTTAATAAATTAATTGTCCTCCCATGTCAGGTTGAAAATTTTCTCATAGGCTAATTCACTTAACATCGTCATAATCTAATAAAAAAAACATGCATATTTGTCTACTTTTTGTAATACTAATTTGTGGCATCGAAATTGTGCAGTTGGCAAAGTTTCCATTCCTTATCCTTATTGGCGCTTTACTTGACGCCTCAATGTGAAATATGCACAGCTTTTGTAGAATAAAATTTGCACTACCAATATTGTGAGATTCATGCCATAGTTGCCATTTTCCATGCCGAAACTTTTCAAAACCGTGGCGGCGTTCCTAAAACGAAGAACATTAATCAGGGGAAATTTTTAGCTAGTTTATGTATATGCAACTTACTTGAAATGACAATATAGCACATCATCGGGACAAATTGTGTCCTGGCGATTATTTGAATACATGGCCAACACCATATTCTCCAGGCCATAACGAATGGGTGAGACGTACGAAATCATTCGCATAAAGTCGGACATGTGGTTGAGGAATATTAAGAAACCGGAAAAGATCAGCATAAAACAGGTGGCCACGGCTCCAACAAATGTACCATTCTGCAAGTAAAAAAGTAGAAAAGTGTTAATTCGAAATTACTTCAATAACTCTTATAACACCCATATATAGTGACAACAATTGCTCTATGGGAAAGAATACAAGTAAAAACGCATAAAGTTCGATCGGACCGAACCATCACATCAGCTATATGTCGTATTCAAGGGGCCTAATACAACTCACCTTTCAGCAAAATCGGATCAATAGTACGCCTTTTATGGGATCAAGATATCTAATCGGGACAGAAGTTTCAATACGGCTTTATCATCGAATATAGCCTGCATATGGTTACAAATATTTTCTGTGACTTTAGTGTGATTTCAAGAGAGAGACGGGCGGATATGGCTGGATTGTCTTAGAAAACGTTTACTGTTTTGTTTGTTATTTTTATACCCTACTAATTTGTGCATTGGTTTGCAACACTAAGACCCATTGATGAGCTAGACCCATTGATAAGTATACCGATCGACTTATAATCACTTCCTGATTCGGTTTAGCTATGTCAGTCTGTGATCAAGGTACAGCTCTACTGTAGAAGCCACAATTTAGTCCGATCTTTACCGGCACCGGCTCTTTCCTACATACTGAGTGCGTATGATACTCGCCTGGTCCCATGAACCGGAATGAGCTTACTAACCTTGGAGCTTTTATGGGTTCCAGACCCTTTACTGGCAGATCGGTAGCTATATTTACATATAGTCCAATCTGAACCATATTAAGGTCGGATATGGGGAGGCTCAAAACAACTCACTGCTTCAAATTTTAGTGAAATCGGGTAATAAATAAAGCTTTTATGGGCTTTAGACCTCTCATCGGCAGATCGGTCTATATGGTAGCTATATCTAAATACAGTCCGATCAGAACCCCATTTAGGTCCGATGTTGGGAGGCCTATAACTACTCACTGTTTCAAATTTCAGCGAAATCGGTTGATAAATAAAGCTTTTATGGGCTTCAGATCCTTTATTGGGAGATCGGTCTATATGGCAGCTATATTCAAATATGGCCCTTTTTGGCCCGTTCAAGAACTTAATGCACTTTGATGCACGCTGGCATGAAAAAGACGTATCTGTGCCAAATTTCAGCTCAATATCTCAATTTTAGAAGGCTGTAGAGTGATTACACCGGGCGGACGGGCAGACCGTCAGACGAACAGACGGACAGACACACGGACATCGTTAAATCGTCTTAGAATTTAACGACGATCCGAAATATATATACTTTGTAGGGTCGGAAATTGATATTTCGATGTGTTGCAAACGGAATGACTAAATGAATATACCCCCTATGCTATGGTGATGAGTACAAAAACGACAAACTGACTATCAGCACAAGCACGTTTTTTGGGACATTGGCTTCATTATCTCGAATTCAGTACTACGTACGTCCTTCGATATTAAAAAGAGAATGGTCTCTAACTTGATGTATGATACGGGTAAATAGCTTTAGCCGTTTCAGAGATATGGGTCCCCGAAGTTCCCAAAGTCGCCAAATAGCCTTGAGGCCCCAGCAGCACGTGTTTATATCTTACAATTGTACTTAACTTTTGGAAATCGGACAAAATGAAATATTTTAGGGGGAGACGCCCAAAAAAAATTAACATCGATTTTATCCTTTGAGATAAAACCACCCTAATGTACATATACCATTTTCGTAGCATGATATCGCACTAAAGCTCTTTAATTGTCGAAAATAAATATTCAAAAGATAATTTTGTTCCATATATTGTAAACGAAGGCGCAGCGGAGCGGGCTCGGCTCAGCTAGATGCTATCTTTAATTTCCTATTTACTAACGGACATGACCATCCGTTTCACAGATATGACCATTCCGACATGGCATATCTGTGAGCACCACACAGGCCCGAACATTGAGGTCCGAACTGTTTGGTGTTCATTACTTTCACGAGAAGCATAACTGCGAGCGACCGGGCGAGTCCACAGGTTGCGGATAGTGGAATGCTCCATACGAAGTAGCTGCAAAGGCAGTCGCGGACAATAAGGGGTATCGAGCGGAGAGTCTCAGTGAGAGGTCAGGCGGCACCGGCTTTTGCACAACTATTGAGTGCCTATGATGCTCGATATGACAAGGCGAGTTAATCGCCTCTTTGAATAACCAATGGCCGCCCTGTTCCCGCGGCGATCAGAACTTTGGACCGGAACGAGCTGACTCATCTATAGGAGCTTGACGAGAATGGAAAATTGATATTCTATAAATAAAGTTTGCTAATCTTTGGCTCGAATCCTTAAAATTGGGACAAACACTTTTTCAGTGCATGCGGAGACGCACCCTCGTTCGGCGGGGACGGGTTAGCAATTTCCTTAAGGCACACATTTGAAACAAAACAAGTAAGAGCGTGCTAAGTTCGGCCGGGCCGAATCTTATATACCCTCCACCATGGATCGCATCTGTCGAGTTCTTTGCGCAGTATCTCTTTTTAGGTAAACGAAGAATAATGAATATGGACGGAGAAGGAGGTGGAGGAGCTATATTAAGTTATAGTCCGATTCGGGGCTCAAGAAGCAAAAACGGGAGATCGGTTTATATGGGAGCTGTGTCAAGCTATAGATCGATTCAGACCATATTGCACACGTATGTTGAAGGCCATGGGAGAAGCCGTTGTACAAAATCTGTGCCAAATCGGATGAGAATTGCGCTCTCTAGAGGGTCAAGAACTCAAGATCACAGAACGGTTTATATGGCAGCTATATCTGGGTATGGAGCGATTTGGACCATACTTCGCATAAATGTTGGAAGTGATACCAAAACACCACGTGCAAAAATATAGCCAAATCGGATAGGAATTGCTCCTTCTAAAAGCTCAAGAAGTCAAGACCCAAGATCGGTTTATATGGCAGCTATATCAGGTTATAGACCGATTTGAACCATACTTGGCACAGTTATAGCGAAACACTATGTGCAAAATTTCATTCTAATCGGATAAGAATTGCGTTCTCTAGAGGCTCAAGAAGTCAAGACCCAAGATTGGTTTATATGGCAGCTATGTTAGGTTATAGAGCGATTTGAACCATACTTGGCACAGTGGTTGAAAGTCACAGCGAAACACTATGTGCAAAATTTCATTCCAATCGGATAAAAATTACGCCCTCAAGAGGCTCAAGAAGTCGAGACCCAAGATCGGGTCATATGGCAGCTACATCAAAAAATGGACCGATATGGCCCATTTACAATCCCAATCGACCTACATTAAAAAGAAGTATTTGTGTAAAATTTCAAGCGGCTAGCTTTACTCCTTCGAAAGTAAGCGTGCTTTCGACAGACAGACGGACGGACATGGCTAGATCGACATAAAATGTCACGACGATCAAGAATATATATACTTTATGGGGTCTCAGGCGAATATTTCGAGTAGTTACAAACAGAATGACGAAATTAGTATACCCCCATCCTATGGTGGAGGGTATACAAATTGTGTGCAAGATGGAAACTTACCACAGGATTCAATATCGTTCCTAGAAAGATACCCAAGCCATCCGCACATACAGTGAGTATCATGCTCGTTAGGATCATCTTAACAAATCGATCCAATTCAAGTGGTTGATCTGTCATAACGTAGGCGATTGTCATGTACACCGAGGATAGAATAATCTAAAAGAAGCGAAAAAGTATGATTTAATCAAGCTCTTGACAACCAATTGGTGTACTACTTACATGAACGGGCGTTGAGGTAATCAGTGTGGCCAAATAATATGTACGCAGCTTGTACCAGTTGTTAAATGATTCCTTTTTGATGATGGCTATTTCTTGAGGAACTGAAAAACAAGTAGACACAAAAGTTGCAGCATTTTCTTGGGGGAGAGTATCAATTCCAACTTACATCTCAAAACTCCGGGCATTATGGTGGTATACCACAGATACAGGGAATGGACGAGAAAAGAACCAAAGTTTGACAATTGTTTATCGGCATTTGAACCGGAATCACCGAACAGTAGACCAATGAGAATCGCGCATAAAATGTGCATTAGTAACTTTATGTGAGTCAGGGACTGCATTGAATGAGAGTAAAGAGTGAGCATTTTCAATTACAGTACAGAGTTCAATATCGAGAGATCTTACCCAATCGCGGAATATTTGTACATGACAACGTCCAATTAAAAGCCACAGACGCATCCATTCTGGCGGGGGATAGATATGACTGCTGGTTGGTGTTTGCTGAGAAGGGCAATGTTTGCCGTTTGTTGCACTTAAAGCTTCCGAAATTTTCTCACTGGCGGTTATAGCAGACCTGCTGCGATCATAATCATGGCGCCATTCCGGTTTTTTTGCAGCTTCTGTCAAAGCACTGGTATAATCGCCAAAATCACCATTAACACACTCGAGCACTGAAAATCGTACAAAATTCGTGGAGTTACTTTACGTTTTTTTCGGTCGTTTCAACCTCAACTACTTACAAAAATCAGCAGGATTGTGGTAAGGTGGACATTCTAAGCCCACCGATTTAAAATAGTCTACCGTCCGATCCGGGGTGCCCTGATACGAACAATAGCCCTTGCTCATGACATAGATCTGATTGAAGAGACTGTAAATATTCGAGGACGGCTGGTGAATGGTGCAGACAATGGTACGACCTTGACTGGCCAGTGTTTGTAGAAGCTTGATGGTATCAAACGAGGTGGAACTGTCAAGGCCTCTGTGAAGTAAAAAAAGCATAAAACAAATATGGTATAAATATAATGAAGTTACAATTCCAAGATCAATTGATGAAAAAGCAAGTTCTTTAAATGACTTTTTAGAATAGAAAAACACCAGTTATAGAATAACACCACCTCCAAAGTTTCAGATAAATCGAGTAATAATTGCTCTCTCCAGAGGCTCAAAAGGTCAAATTGGGAGATGGGTTTATATGGCAGCTATATCAGGCTATATACCGATTTGGGCCATACTTAGAACGGTTGTTGGAAGTCATACCAAAACGACATGTGCAAAATTTCAACCATACTGGATAAAAATTTCGCCCTCTAGAAGCCTAAGAAGTCTAATAGAAAGATCAGTTGTAGGAAGTCCTACCAAAATGACATGTGCAAAATGTCAACCATACTGGATAAAAATTTCGCCCTCTAGAAGCCCAAGGAGTCTAAAAGGAAGATCGGTTTATATGGCGGCTATATCAGGATATAGACTGATTTAAACCATACTAGACACAGTTGTTGGAAGTCAAAATAAAACACTTAATGCAAAATTTCGGCCAAATCGAATAAGAATTGCGCTCTCTAGAGGCTCAAGAAGTGTATTCGAGAGATCGGTTTATATGGCGGCTATATCAGGTTATGGATTGATATAGACTATACTTGGCAGAAATGTTGGAAGTCATACCAGAACACAAATTTCAGCCAAATCGTATAAGAATTGCGCCCTCTAGAAGCTCATGAAGTCAAGATCCAAGATGGGTTTATATGGCAGCTATATCAAAACATGGACCGATTTGGCCCATTTACAATCCCAACCGACACTAATAAGAAGTCAAAATTTCAAGTACCTAGCTTTACTCCTTCGAAAGTTAGCGTGCTTTCGACAGACGGACGGATACGGCTAGATCGACTTAAAATGTCATGACGATCAGGAATATATACTTTATGGGGTCTTGGACGCATATTTTGAGGTGTAACAAACGGAATGACGAAATTAGTATACCCCCCATCCTATGGTGAAAGGTATAATAAATTGAGATTAATGACATACAAAGTTATTTTTATTCCCACCACCATAGGATGAGGGGTATACCAATCTTGCCATTCTGTTTGTAACAACTCGAAATTTTGTTCTGAGACCCTAAAAAGTGTATATATTCGCATGAAATTTTGCACCGATACTTCATATCAATGTAGGTCGTTGGGACTTGCCCATAATTCAAAATCAAAAACTGCCAAAATTCTTCTGTTACTGCGAAATTGGTAAAGATGCCTAACATTTTGTATTGAAAATTGTGGTCACTACTGCACGTAAAAAAAATAAAGTTTTGGAAATTTTTACGACAAACAAAATAGTTTTATCACGAAGTTTTGCTTTTATTGTAACCGAGTAACGTTTTGCTTCAACATATCAAACGATAGCCATAACCGTAGTACTATTTAAAGTAAATAACCCAGTTTATTGTTAGCCCTTTGGCAGCTTCGTCTTGGTAAAAGGACCTTCCTTTTGTTGTAAAACCAAAATCTCTTTAATTGCAAAAAAGCTTCTATAGCCGCAAACGATTATTCATGCACTGGACCAATAATTTTCTCGTGTGTCTCTCCTACGAGAGAGATAGAGGGAGTTTTTGAGCGCATAGACCAGTGGTTGGCAAAAATACTCACTCTATTTCACATTACTTTGCACGTACACAAGAAAATAATCCCAAGCAGATCCATATGCTAGCAAAAAATTGCAATTGTGTGCTCGTCACTGGTGTGGACACATTATCACACACATCATTTTTTACTTTTTTGTTTTGACTGAGCAAAGAGTAGTCGGAAAGTGGCAATTTTTAAAGTTTCGGTTCAAAAATGCTGGTATGTCCTATGATAATCATTAGAGCAACACACAAATGGCTGCCAGGCAAAAGAAAACACAACAAGAATTTCTAAGGCACATACATTGTTGGGTAACATTTACTATAATTGTAACTATAATTGTTAAATTTTTCAAAAAAATAAATTTTTAAGAAAGTCCATCTACCTTCTGCCTTTGCGCTAAAATCTCATTCTCATTTATGCGCTAAAATCTCATACTAAAATATTATGATGGAAAATATGTCCGGTAAAAGAGAAGGAGAGAGGAGAAACATCTATTCCGCAGAAAGAAAAGGAAATTGAAAGACGTGAGTGCGTGAGCGAATTGAGATGTACAGGAATCAGAATGCAATCCAGAAATTTTACCAAAGAATCAAACATTAAACCGATGGTTTTTATGCAGGGAGGACGGTGAAAATCCTATGGGCAGATCCAAGTCGTGAGAAGACGAGGCTATTACTGAAAGGAAGTAAGAAGGAGGTCAGTATAGCTTTTGGTATTATGACGGAACACATAGGACTGTCGAGCTCACTTATGCAAAATCGGTGTGGCAAGTGATAGCAGCATGTGTAGGGTATGCGGGGAAGATGATGAGACTTTCCCATGCCATTGGCTGGCCTTCGCGGTTAACAGATACCGACACTTAGGTGGGGACACAATACCAGACATGAACCAACTTAAGGGCGTGGCATTAAAAACCATTAAGGCTTTTGTAATTATTGTAATTTGCACAGAATTCCTAACTTAGATTTTCTTTTTCTAGGTTACATTTTTAGTATTTAGAGCGCACTACAAGCCGATTACAGGCTTAGGTGTATGACCATAGCGGTATGGGGTGGATTAATATCCGCACCATCTTTTCAACCTAACCTAACCTGGTGCAGGCACATACTCCTGCTGATTATGGTATAGAATGTTTACCTCCTAGTCAGAATGAGGTCCAAGTAGCAGTGAACCGACCGAAGAACTGCAAAGCAACAGGAGCCGATGGGTTGTCCCCTGAACTATTTATGATCGAGGACGACACGCTTATAGATACAAGATACTTTCGAGCGTACTGTGTGAAAGATTAAATCCTTAAGCCAATTAGATGATTGGGCCCTATCAATGCGGCTTTAGACCTGGTAAATCCACCAGAGACCAGGTATTCACACTTCTCCAAATCCTGCAAAAGATCCGAGAAGGACTGGTCAACTCTTGCCATTTCTTCGTTGACCACAAAGTCGATTTCGGCAGGGCGTTCAAAGGTAAAATTAATAAGACTCTGCAGGATGATGGTTCTCTCCGAATCATTCAATACCAAACGAGGTTTCAGACAGGCAGACAGCTTATCGTTTGATTTCTTTAAAATCCTGCTGGAGAAGATTATACGAGTAAGTGCAGCCTTTGAAAGAATCGAAAGAGAATCATTGAAAGTGGGTCTGGCAGTAAATGTAGATAAGACAAAATGGATAGTATCAACTCCCACAACGTTTTGTACACCCGAGCAGATAAAGAGAAGGATTCTTCATAAAATTTATGGACCAGTTTGGATAGATGGAGAGTATCGGCGCCGTATCATTAACGGTATAAGCTGTATGACGACGCACAATAGATAAAATCGAAAAACTAGTAAAAAATATACCATATGAACGGATGGCCATAACTCTTAGAAATTTAAAATGTCATGTTCGTCCGTCTATCTGTCGAAAGCCCGCCAACTATCGAAGGAGTAAAGCTAGGCGCTTGAAATTTTACACAATTACTTCTTATGGAGTCCACCGTAGCGCAGAGGTTAGCATGTTCGCCTATGACGCTGAGCGCCTGGGTTCGAATCCTGGCGAGACCATCAGAAAACTTTTCAGCGGTGGTTTTCCCCTCCTAATGCTGGCAACAATTGTGAGGACTTTGCCATATAAAACTTCTCTCCAAAGAGGTGTCGCGCTGTGGCACGCCGTTCGGACTCGGCTATAAAAAGGAGGCCCCTTATCATTGAGCTTAAACTTGAATCGAACTTTACTCATTGATATGTGAAAAGATTGCCCCTGTTCGTTAGTGGAATGTTCATGGGCAAAATTTGCATTTTTACTTCTTATTAGTGTAGGTTGGGATTGTAAATGGGCCAAATGGGTCCATGTTTTAATATAGCTGCCGTATAAACCGATCTTGGGTCTCGACTTCTTGAGCCTCCAGATGGCGCAATTCCTATCCGATTTGACTGAAATTTTGCAAGAGATGTTTTGGTATCACTTTCAATAACTGTAATCGGTCCATAACCTTATATAGCCGCCATATAAACCAATCTCCCGATTAGACTTCTTGAGCTTCTAGAGGGCGTCATTCTTATCCGATTTGGCTGAAATTTTAGATACGTCGTTGGTATCGATCCCAACAATTGTGCCAAGTATGATATAAATGGGTTAATAACCTGATAGAGCTGCCATATAAACCGATCTCCCAACTCGACACTCTGAGCCACTGGATGCTGCAAGTTTTAGTCGATTTGCCTGAAATTTTGGGGGTGGTATTTTCTATGACTTCTAACAGCCATGACAAGTACGGTTCATATCGATCAATAACTTGATGTAGCTTATATATAAATATATATTGAAAGAAGTAATTCAAGGAATTTGACAAATGCGATCCAAGGGGTATATAAGATTCGGCCCGGCCGAACTTAGCACGCTTTTACTTGTGATGCATGATTTGGGTTGGTGACAAAATTTACAATGACTTTGCTGCAGCATGGGTTAACATCTGATAATTGAATTAATGTTATATAGCCAAAATATGTGAAAGAAGTGTATTTTTGGGATTTGGTCAAAAAAATTTAATTTGTTGAAAACGATAATTCAAATTAACTGTTGTACACGCCAGCCGGGACAACCATAACTTTGATGGAAAGATCAAGTGCCGAAAGACATCTCCAGATTGGAGAACGATCGCAGAAAATCGAGACGCTTGAAAAGTTATTCTATTTTCGATTAACGGGACAAATGTTTTGTCAAAGGCAATTGAAGTAAAGTAAGACTCCCTTAAATACCGACACCCCCGATCTTGAGACCATAGAAGCCGCAATCAACTTCCCATGCCATTGTTATAAAATAATTCAAATGAAAACTATTCAAGTTTAACAGGTTAAAATTTTTGGGGAATCCATGGTGGTGGGTACCTAAGTCTCGGCGCTGCCGAATCTTGTTTAGAACTAATTTAACTTTGCAGTAAACACTTACGTGGTGGGTTCATCTAAAAACAATACGGCAGGATTATCGATCAACTCCAGGGCAATAGATAAACGTTTTTTCTGGCCACCGGATAATCGACTGCATCGCGTATGCTTTGTCTTTGTCAGCTTAAGAGTATCCAAAATTTGATCAATCTGTGGATGAAAAAGAAAATAAAACAATTATATATAGTGAACCTGAAGCTCATTGGCCTTTTTAAGCATACCAATAATTTTCGATCCCTTATGGGCATGGAATTATTTGATATCTTTAAGCTGGCAGCCAACATCATGGTCTCCTCCACAGTGAACCAGGAATAGAAATGATCATCCTGCATTATGTAACAGCATAATTTGCGTGCTTTGGCAGCACTGCCAAATTTGATGTTTCCGGTAACGCCATTTTTTCTAAAAATTCAAATATAATTACGTAAGATTAGCGTAGGAATATAAAACGTTAATAGAGAAACTTACGTAAATCCAGTTAAGATGTTCATAAGACTTGATTTGCCTGCTCCCGATGGGCCCATAATGGCTGTAAGTTCTCCTGACCGAAATGTTCCCGATATTCCCTTAAGTACGGTTTTCTTTTCTGAAATCGAAATTTGATAAAAAGGAAGGGTTTTAAACGCTGAGTACACAAAAAAGAAAGACATATTTACAAATAGAGGAAATTTTTACTAAATTTGAATAAAATTATAATGACCACACTACTACTGTGGTGAGGGTACAATAACTTGTGAATTTGTTTGTAATACCCAAAGGAAATGAGACAGATCCGTTGTTAAGTTTAAGGAAAGACTCAGAAAAAATTTCTAATTTAGCCATGGCAGTTAGCATGTCCGCCAATGACGCTGAACGCCTGGGTTCGAATCCTGGCAAGACCATCAGAAAAAAAATTTCAGTGGTGGTTTTTCCTCCTAATGCTGGTAACATTTGTGAGGTGCTATGCCATGTAAAAACTTCTCCCCAAAGAGGTGTCGCACTGTGATACTCCGTTCGGACTCGGCTATAATCATTGAACTTAAACTGAACTGAATTTGCAAAATTTTTGTTTAGGCTCACTTTGAGGTGTTTGAGTTCGCCAACAACAGCCGGTTGTGATTTTCCAGCCAAATATAACGCAATTACGCTATTACGCAACAACTCGATTACGAATATCTTCCTTTTTTATAACCTCCATCATAGGATGGGGGTATACTAATTTCGTCATCCCGCTTGCAACTCATCGAAATATTGACCTGAGACCCAACATATATATATATTCTTGACTGTCCGACCATCCGTCCGTCAGTCCATCAGTCCATACGTCCATTTGTCCGCCCACCCGTCTAAACACCTACGTTTACTTTCGAAGGAGTGAACCTGGGTGTTTGAAATTTTGCACAAAAACTTCTTATTAGTCCAGGTCGGTTGGGATTGTAAATGGGGTAAATCGGTCCATATTTTAGTATAGCTAGCATAAAAACCGATCTCGGATCTTAATTTCTTGAGCCTCAAGAGGGCGTAATTCTTATTCGATTTGACTGAAATTTTGCACGTGGCATTTCGTTATAATTTCCAAACAACTGTGCCAATGGTATGGTCCGCATCGGTCCAAAATTATACAGCTCCCATATAAACCGATGCCCCGATTATACTACTTGATCGTCTGGAGGACGCAATTCTTATCTGATTTGGCTAAAGCTTTGCACAATGACTTCTTTTGCAACCTCCAATATATGTCCTGAGTATGGTTTGAATGGGTTCAAAACCTGATATAGCTCCCATATAAACCCATCTTCCGAATGCACTTCTTGAGGCCCTAGAGTGTGCAGATCTTATCTGATTCGGTTGGAATTTGGCATAACGACTTCTCCTATGACCTTCAACGCGCTAAATATAGTCTGAATCGGTTCATAATCTGCTAAAGCTCACATATAAACTGATCTTTCGATTTTTTTTTTCTTGAGTCTTAATAGGGATACCCTAAAATTTTGCACAATGACTTCTATTATGTTCTCTATCACCCAAACCATGATGGTACATAACCTGATATAACTGGGCAAAGAATTTGTTTTGCCTATAAAGAGATGCCGGGCTTGATGGCATGTAAGCAATGTAATGGCAATTAAACAAATATAATGTAGCTCTCATTTATATTGTGACAGATATACCGGTGTGAACTTAGAAACACCTCGTGTCAGCTACCCTGAATTATTTTCCTTAAGCGATAGATGACGGTATGGAGGCAAACACACGCAGGTGACTGCATACTTAGAATGGACTCCAATGACCCAACAGCTGCGGTGGTAGTATTAGGCGATAGAATGTTGCCTGCCACCGGTGAAGTGATTTTGCTAGGCTGCACTAGCCAACAAGCAACTGATCGGCAGACGCTTCTGAGTTGGATACCTGGATCCGATGTTTAGGACAAAACTGATCCAATCTCACGATCGCATGCCTGCCATTTACCTATGCAATCGGCCTTGTCAGGTAAAAACATAGCCCCCTGAATAATTCATGTCCTAATTGGCAACGCTCCCCCTATGAGAATTAAGACGATCAAAGTATTATCGGTCCAATAATCTTTGCTAATGTCGCTTATGATAGCTTGGTGATGGTATTTAAAAACAAGGATGAAGAATAGGAAACATGAGGAATATAATAGTCGATGGACTAACATCAAAACACTCCGATATCCTTGCAGTATTGCCAGGCCTTCTTTCAAATTGTGGCGATGCAGGATGATATGGGGACCGGTTCAAACTAATATCTTTTGGGAATCAATGATCAGCCAACATGTGCCATTGGTCAAGAAGAAACCTTTTTGGCTGCCAATAGCATATGCATGGATCCTAAAGAATCCTTCAAATGCAGACTAAGGTACACTTCCAATCTTTGAACCACTGATCGAAAGATTGGATGAGATTGAAGGTATTCTAATGAGTTGTTTCTTAAAGGTTTACCATGGTGAGACTAAAGGTGTTGTCTCGAAGGCCAACGCAAGTCTAAAAGGTTTTTCATTTGAAGACTCAGAAGACGTTTCAGAAATGGTACCGAAGACTTGTACAAAAAATTAACATCCGCATCGCTTGAGTCCTGCGAATTGCTGGAAATGGAAAATCCCTCTAACTCGGAGGTGGTCAACAGAGAAGGGAAGAATTAAAACCCCAACATATTCGTTGTATAAGTGGAAAGTTTGAAACTTGGAATGAGCTTCACTGATGTGGTTTGCCTTTGTTCTCTTGAAGGTAGAATGATCACCATGCAATCACAGCCTTTTGGACGATTGCTGTGCCGCGGCTATACACCGAACTCATCTTAGGAAGTCTCTCAAGCCACATAAGCCTTTGACTAAAGGGCGAGCCACCCTCTATTATACATTCTTTTTGTTAGCGGGAATGGTATTTGCCAGGAAAGCAAGATAATCGAGACATGTAATATACAGCTAAAGATAAAGTCGTATTGAGCTTATAGTCGAAAAGTCTTGTAGAAAGCTTCTGTGAATCAGTTACGTGTCGGCAAGTTATGCATGTCGCAGTTTTACTAAAAGCAAGACATCCTATGTTGTTACCATATTTATTGGTTCTATGGAGTCCGTTTAAAGTCCACTGCCGGACTTGAAGTCTGCACTCTACCAGAGGTCAAACGCAGACCACAAACCTTTCAGTGTTTAAGTGATAGCCTTTCTTTAGCCTTTCCTACAACACAGAAATTCTATCGATTTAGAATTACCAAATACGATATGACGAATTATTTTAACGAAGCGAGAGTCGATTTTAGCCTCAGTTTAACTGATGATTGATTCTAAAACTAATTGCCCACCTATTCAGCGGGGTTTTTCAATATTCCACTACTTTAAGAGAGAATTATGGTCAATAGGAAAGTTCTGGGAAATTTGTGCAGAACTTGCATGTGTGTGTCTCATTAGATTTTAATTTCATTTCATTGTTTATTTAATTTATATTTTTAATGATTGACTGATACATCATTTGGTTTTTTTTTTCTTCTTACAATTACTGTTTAAATGTAGTACGATTTATAAGATTATACTTGTTATAGATCTCATTCGAGGAAAATTTTTAAATTCGTTACAAATAAATTACATATTTAATAATGCTTATTATGATGTAAACTTATTGTTTCAAGAAAGTGATATTAACTTGCACATTTGTTCATGACGTCTGAGGACGTGAAAATTATATTAATATAATGATATCTATAATTTAATGATAATGATTAGTTTTAGCCATTATTTTGAAATGCGGTAAGCCAATAAATATCTATTGTAATTTATCACAATTCGCCTCTATAATTATCATTAGTATGGTATAATTAACAATTTGATAGGTGCTCTTTTAAAAGTTAAAAAATTTAATTAAGAATCAGCCAACGGTTTTTATTGATATCAGCAATCTTATTTCCATAGGCTAATACATTCATCCAAACTTAAAAGAAGGCTTTTGATCTAAATTCTATTTATAGAGGACAACATTGTGCTTTTTGAATAACAAATCGTTGAAATCTTGTATTTTTCCATCGGCGAAATATGAAAGCCTTAATCCATTATCGGACGTTCCCCTGTGGAGGCTACATTGATCTCCATAAGCGCGCGTTAAAAGCATTTGACTATTAAGCTGATTGTGTCTTTCCTCCCACCCAACGGAGAGGGACAATGTTCTAGTCTCCGACTAAACACAAATCCACAGCCAAATTCACGTTTTGCCTTATGGCAGCTACAATACAAAGCGTCACCTTTCGGTGTTGTTGTGAAGCCTCTCCCAAACCTTTCCTCCAAGGTGGAAATTTCTGGAACATACGTCGATGCGTATAATTCACCTTCCTGTGTAGAGTTTGAACATTCGGGTTGCAATCATTGCAAATGCAAATTTGTCTATTAACATTGCATTAAGCAACAGGAGCAAACTTCTCACATATCAATTAGTGAGCTTAGCTCAATGATAAGGGACCTCCTTTTAATAGACGAGTCCGAACGGCGTGCCGCATAGCAACAACTCTTTAGGGAGAAGCTTTTATATGGCATGGTACCTCACAAATGTCGCCAGCATTAGAAGGAAATAACAATCGCTGAACAAATTTTCTGATGTCGGTGCCAGCATTGATTGCTGCAATAATTAGCGGCCCATGATCATTCCATTTAGGAAAAGGGGATACTTCTCTCATATCAATGAGTGCAGTCCGATTAATGTTTAAGCTCGGTGATAAGCGCTCGGTGATATTGGAAGGGGGCGGACCATCACCATCAAAATGTCACCCAAAATCAAAAGTGGACAGATCGGGACATTATGGGACTCAAATGAAAGATATATGCGAGTAGAGTACGAAAATGATATTGAAAATTGGGTTCAAGTACCTAGAAGGTCACCCCGACCCCAAATACTTTTCATTTGAGCTCACTATGGAGCTCAAAAGTATCCGTAGATTACAAATATAACATTAAAATGAGGTCCTAATAATGGGGGCTGTCACACCCCCAAACCCACGCCAAAACCACACAAATGAGAAAATTATCTAATCACGGCTATATGGGGTTCAAATGAAAGGTATGTCCAAATATCTGACGGCGCGAATTGATTCAGCAAATATTCATATAAAAGATGTATTCTTACTAAAGTATCACATTTATTATAAAAACATTAAATACATCCCAAGAAAAGTTTAGAGTTATTTTTTCGAAGAAATACCGCTAAAATGTACTTCCATTTGATCAAAGGGTTCATATATTCTTCTACAATTTGGGGTTAAGTAGTATTTTTTAAAAATTTGGCGAATAGTGGTACAATTTTATACGAGGGGTCAAAATGACTGGTAAGTGAATCTAGGTATACGATATATTTAACTCCATAAAAAAGAAATTTTTAATAAAAGAGTGCGTTAAATGTAAAGTTTACAACAATTTAATAAAAAGCTACATACATTTTGAAACACAAAAAATTGTTCTTGGAAAAATATTTCGAATGCGTCAAAATGACCGGTTTGTCTTTCTAGTGTTAAAAGAGAATGTTAAAACTTTCCTGCCCACCCATAAACCCTTCAAACATATCTAAACAACGCATGAATTGCAAAATATCGCATCGCAAAATATACAAGATGAATTATTTATGAATTCAAATCAGTTCCACTCATATTGGCACATTAAAGAGTGAAAGTTCTATAACACCGTACCCATATCAACTGAGTCAACCACAACGATCGGCGATATTGTTTCATTGTGAATAGTTTTACTTTTTTCTATTGTGTTCCATATTGCATGTCACGCAATAATGATGCATTATTTAATAATGATTCTCCACTACTCTCCATTACTATGCAGTTTACGTTTAATCTGTTAGATTAAGGCAGAATTTGTACTGGATTATGAAACGAGTCCGTAACTGGATATTGCACAACACTAAAGTAAATATATTCCACATACTACGAAGCTAAACATGAGAATAAATTTATACAATTGAACTGCAAAGTCATCTTGGTCATACAGGGTGGCTGATGAATATTGCTACAATGATGAATATTGCTACATTTTTTTTTCGGTGTATGGAATACATTTTTCTTTTATTCATGTTAAATTAAATTATTAAATTAATTATTAAATTATTATTAATTAAATTAATTAATTAATTAATTAAATTAATTATTAAATTATTATTATTAAATAGAAAAAAAGTTATTACATTTTTTTTTGGTAGCGGCTTTCATCAGCCACCCTGTATGTGGAAATTAATAACCATTTAGAGAATGTTAGAAATATTTAAAATCGTGTTTAAGTTTTTTGAAATAAACCTTATTCAATTCAGCATGCACATGATAAAGGCAAATCCGTTGAACCCGCCCTTCACGACCTAGTCGGCTACATAGAGGGTTCTCTCGCTGTCAAGGAATACAAAATGGTAGCATTTCTTGACATTGAAGGTGCTTTCAATAATCTAAAACTGACGACAATAATGAAGAAGTTGAAGTTTCTAGACATTAGCTCTACCGTAAGAAAGTTCATTAATAACTTACTTACTAAAAGATGCATTGCGGCAGGCTTGGGATCAGTGGATCTAAAAAGATGGGTCAGCAGAGGAACACCTCAAGAACTCAAGGAGGTGTACTGTATCCTCTACTTTAGAATATAGTCATTAACAATATATTATTTAGGCCTGACGAGGCAATTGTGGTTAGGGGAAAGTTTCCCAGCATTCTATGAGATATTCTTCAGGAAGCTCTACGTGCAACAGCGAAGTGTGCAACCGAAAGTGATCTAGGTATAAATCCATGCAAGACAGAAGTAATTCTATTCAGCAGGAGATACAAGTCTACCTTGGGAGGAGAGAATGTTCTATTTACAGTGCATCAGATGATGTCGTCCTCAGTACGGCTGCGATGCACAGACAAGCCATCCTTTGAATCCGGTTGAGTATTGAGCAGAAGGGGGACTTTTGAAGCGTCGTCCACCAGACCACAACACCATATAGCATTAAAGGTCTGACAGCTGCAGTTTATACCCAATGCACGACACGCGGTCCCCAACTTTTGCCAATGGCTCTCTTGCAGGTATATAGGACAAGAGTTGCCTTTCTTGCCCTTTCCAAATTGTTGGATTTGAAGTTCAATTTCCTGTCCAGCAAAGCGCAAAATACTTGGGTGTTTTGCTAGACAGGAAATTAAACTTCAAATTCAACATTTTGGAAAGGGCAAGAATACTTGGGTGTTTTGCTGGACAGGAAATTGAACTTCAAATCCAACATTTTGGGAAGGGCAAGAAAGGCAACTCTTGTCCTATACAAGAGAGCCATTGGCAAAAGTTGGGAGTTTAGACTGCGTGTCATGTATTGGGTATATACTGCAGTTGTCACACCTATAATGCTATATGGTGTTGTGGTTTGGTGGATAGCGCTTCAAAAGTCCACCTACTGCTCAATACTCAACCGAATCTAAAGGATGGCTTGTTTGTGCATCATAGCCGCACTGAGGACGACACCCTCTGATGCACTGAATTTAAAGCTACATCTAATGCCTCTGGACATTGTGGCTAGACAAATCGCTGCGACCACTGCCGTGAGGCTAGGGGAACTTTCTCTTTGGTCATGTGTCGGCTACGGACACTGGGTTATCCTTGATACAATATCCGATGTTCCAGGCAGTGTGGATTACACCCTACCTGAGCCGCTTTTTGATAAAAAGTACTGTACCACTATTCCTGATAGAACCGATTTGAAGTACGATATCCCTAGCAATAGAAGTTACATAGATTTCTATACGAATGTTTCCAAACTAGACGACCAGGTGGGCTTTGGGGTGTACTTTAAAGATGTACACCCGCAGAGCGACCACATTCGTTCATAAAAGTGAATCAACACGCAGATGTTATAAGATCAACCACAGATGTTTATAAGCCAATCACAATTATGTTGAACAAAAAGTCCA
The DNA here is from genome assembly GCF_963082655.1 of Stomoxys calcitrans. NCBI lineage: Eukaryota > Metazoa > Arthropoda > Insecta > Diptera > Muscidae > Stomoxys > Stomoxys calcitrans. Next base: position 91,696,706 of record NC_081554.1, read on the forward strand.
CAGTTGTTCACATTCTGACAACCTTTAGTGCACCATTTTTTAAAAGATTGCAAAAAGTTTTTGTGTGCCGTTGAGTATCGAACCTGTGTTCCATCAATCCTACTTTGTGTTAACAAACGCTTTACCACATTGCACCACAACCGCCTATACACACACAATATTTTAAAACTTAAAGTTGGTATACATACACAATTCGTAGGGATGATGTTCACAACAGCCGGTGCATGAAAGAACAACTCGTGTTCACAAAATCATCCACGCTTCCTACAACGTCCGTGTATGATAATGATACCATTAATGAATGATTTTGCAACATATTTTTCCTATCAGTGTAGAACTGGTCATATCGAGCTTACAACACTAGGAACTACCTTACACATTCCAGGGAAACTGGAATCTGTGGGTATGCCTCTAGTTTTCAGGACAAGGCCAGAAGGACAACGAATGATAGATGGTCACAAAGAGGGGACTGCGAGCATTCCAAAACTATGTGGCCTAATCTAGACTTGAAGAGAAGAAGAGACTATAGAGCACACTTTAGGCTCTTATTTCTCCGAGAACCTGTCTGATTTAGCGGATGTGTACATTTGTAAGTTGTTGGGCTTTTCAAAGCGATCTGGATGGTTCAACAGTAGGAACTAGAAGGAATCTTCCTTATTCTGTTCCTGTGGTATCACAATGAACGAAAATGTCTAAGTGAGTCTGATGGCAGACTACCACTTAAACCTAACCTAACCTGTATTACAAATATACACTTTATATACGATTTGCAAATAGATGGGATTATATCAGAAACTAATCTTGGCGTTCAGTTTAATTCAACACTCCCATGAACTAACCGCAGCCAATGCCGCAGTTGGAAAAGTTCATGGTATGTTAAGAAAACTATGGGCAGTCAGACACTGTTATGGGGGTTGGAAAGCCTTGTGAAAATTTTTGAGAATATCGGTTTATATATGCGTTGGTAAAGGCTCTAGAAATTGAACACCAATATCCGGAGTCATAAGGGAATCTTTTGTGCCAAATTTCGAGAGAATCGGTTAACAAATGAGCACATTCTTGCAATATGAGTCTAAATCGGACGAATATACAAAAATATATATATATACTAGCTGGACCGGGCCTCCTCCGCTGCGCCTTCTTTTACTTTATATGGAACAAAATTTTCCTTGGAATATTTATTTTCGACTATTAAAGAGCTTGTAGTGAAATACCATGCTACGAATTATTATTATTATTATTGGTCTACGAATTTGAGTTTGGATGTAAGGTGTACTCCATTCTTAAAATACTTTATTTCAGCCCCATATATTTGAACCCCATATTGCCATTGGCCTCAAAATTGGATATCAAATTCGTTTTCTAATCTCAAATACCATTCACTTAAACTCCTTATTGAAAAAGCCAGCAAATATGTCCGGTTTGGGGTATGGCACCTAAAAACTGTGAATATCGAGCTCCACTGTCCTGAAGACCCAAATTGTCTTGGTGAGCAAATACGTCCTGCTTGGGGGTTGTTATGGTGGCTGGATGTCCTCTAGACAGTTTGTCTCGAATGTTGATGTCAAATTCATGGTCTACTTCTAAATACCCTTCATTAGGCCAAAAAAGATGCCAGTGGCAAATTTAAAGACGATCGGACGAAAATTGCGACCTCTACTTTGTACACAAATTAATATGAGCAAACAGACGGACGGACGGACGTTCGAATCAAAAAGTGATTCTGAGTAGATCCGTATACTTATTTATGGATCTTTCTCTCTTACTTCTGGGTGTTAAAAACAAATACACTAAGCAATAACAGCCTGTAAAACAGTAGTGGTGTAGTGTATAATGAACAGCATGGAATTTCCTTTAAAATGAGTCATGATGAGAGCGCAATGTTACTACCTTTATAGCGATTTGCAATACCATGTTCAGCCTTCTTTATGCAACAGTTTGAACCCGGTTGAAGATAATGTGCAATATATCATCTGTGCCCTAAAGATTCTAATTGGGAGTAAGAGCCAACTTGGGAGCTATATTGAAAAGTTGAAAATTTGTCTTGCAGGTTGGCTTTAGCAGACCTGTAGTAGTAATGCCCCACTAATTTGTAGGTATATCAGCATACTTTTGTTGAAACTTTAAATGGTATCAAGAAAGGTTTCTTCCCTTGATAGTTGTTTGTGGGGAAAACCTTAAACATTGACCTGTACATATAAAGTTATGATGTCAGTTGCCATTTTCATATCAAACATTTTTTGGTGTCGTCAATTTTGCGCTTTGGATGCAAACCAGCTGATAAAAATTCGGCATAATTCAAAACTGATCCTTAGAAAATTGATATATGAAAACGATGCTCCTTACAGATCATTCCCCTTAATTGTTTAAAATTATTTGAACAATTGCTAGTTGTATCGTTTAGCAATTCGTAGCCTACAGTAGGGCAGTATACCACACATGACCCTTGGGACATATTGCACCTGCCATTTTCAATTTTACAATATCAATAATACTGAGAAACTATGAACTTACGACAGTCGATTTTCGATTTGCATATATCACATGTAGCGTATACTTTTCTATAATATTTGAAATTAGGATGCATCTGATTTCCGCTTATAAATTCCCACGTTTTGTAATTGCAAAAACTGTTCCACTGTGTAAAGAAAATGATAAAACGTCAATGCAAGTTCTACAGAATGTAATTAAATACTCGTGCCGTAACCGGCAATTACACGGAACAAAAAGCCGGTTACTTTACACGCCATTTGGAAGTGAGCACACACGCCAACACTGACGTTTTCGGTAGAACGATTTAATCATCGATACTTGGACGTGCAGGAATAAATAAATCATAGATATGGAAATGTTCTTACCAGACGACTTTTTAAGTTAAACGCATAAATTTAATAAAGCTTCTAAATAGCTGCAAGTTATCGATAAACGAGATACGTACAAGTATGTGCTCTGTCTTATTGCATGGCCAGGATATAACTGCGTTGGCAAAGGCATGCCCAGGATGCAGGTATTGTATGGAGAAAACTGGAAGATTTATATTCAGCCATGGAGAATATTGTCACAGGAGTACCACAAGGGAGCGTACTTGAGCCAATTTTATATTTATTGTATGCCTACAATGCAGCAGAACGACAAAATACAATTGTGGCCAACATTGGGCAGTTGCAGTTTAGGAGAATGTTGCAATTCATAACTTACAGCAAGTGGCTGGTACTATGTTCGTTGTTAGCAAAATTTTTTTGTGATTACTTTTTTTAGATAAAAGATTTTGAAGCAAAAAAACTTGCTGAATTCCTTCAGCAAGACATTCCCTCATAATTTATGTATAAATTTTCTTAAAAGTATTATGTTTTCATTGAGATTTTTGTAGTGTTTCAAAAGAGCAAAAATATGTGTTTTCATCTGTGAAAAACGAATATAAATAGTTCCAGCCTTAACATAAAAACGGAAATAACTTAATCACAGTAAATTGGCAAATTGCAGCTGTACAAGACAACTATGAAATTTCTTACTTAAACGCCGCCAAATATCTGGGATGCAAAATTGAGATGGAAGGAATATGTTAAGAAGACATGTCTGGAGCTGTAGCTTCCAATCTTCAACCAACACCTGAAACCAATCTGAACCTCGGGCATACAAATTTAGCTTTGCACCAATTGTGAAAATTCACAACAACGACCATACCCCTTTGAGGGGTTCTAAAATGGCTCTAACGTAGGTTGGGTTAGGTTTAAGTGGTAGTCTACCATCAGACCACAGGAACAGAAGAAGGAAGATGCCTTCTAGTTCCTACCGTTGCGAATGTTCACATCCGCTAAATCAGACAGGTTCTTAAAGAAATGAGAACCTAAACTGGAACTCCTTCTAACTGATAGTGCGGGACACACACACACAGAAGGTGTGCTCTATAGTCTCTTCTTCCTCGAAGTCCCTTCTGCTTCAGCTTCTGCAAAAGTCGTTGCTGGCAACCTTCAGTCTGTCAGCATGTTTTCCGATTAGACAGTGACCTGTCATAACGGACACAATGACTGAGACGTCTGTTCTAGCTAAAAACAGCAAAGCAGTCGACCTCTTCAAGTTTAGATAAAGCTACATAGTTTTTGGAATGCTCACAGCCCTGTCTTTATGACCATCTATTATTCGTTGTCCTTCGGGTCTGGTCCTTAAAACTTAGCTTACATGTCTCTACATGTCCCTGGAATGTGTAAGTTAGTTCCTGGTCTCGCAAGTTGGTCTGCTTTACAATTCCCTAGGATATCTCTGCAGCCCGGCACCCAGAACAGATGAATTTTGAACTGTTCAGCCATCTCATTGAGAGATTTGAGACAGTCGAGGGCGGTTTTTGCGTTCAGAAATACGTTCTCCAGGGATTTAATGGCTTTCTGAGAAGATATTTATGCCAATCGTCGTAATGACATTAAACCTTAGCCATTTTACCACTTCCTTAATTGCAAGGATCTCTACTTGATACACACTGCAGTGGTCGGGTAACCTCTTCGATATGACTAGTTCTAGATCTTTATAGTACACACCAAAGCCCACCTGGTCGTTTAGTTTGGAACCATCCGTGTAGAAGTCTATGTAGCTTCTATTGCTGGGGATATCGTAGTTCCAACCGTTTCTATCAGGAATAGTGGTATAGTAATTTTTATCAAAAAGCGGCTCAGTCAGGGTGTAATCCAACAACCTAGTTCCACTGCCTGGAACATCGGACATTGTATCAAGGATAACAAAGTGTCCGTAGCCGCCACATGACCAAAGAGAAGCCACCACTGTGGTACTGGGTATTATAACTTAGTCCATTTGTTTGTAACTCCCAGAAGGAAGAGAGATAGATCCATTTATAAGTATACCGATCGACTCAGAATCACTATCTGATTCGATTTTGCTATGTCTGTCTTTTTGCACATGTTCATTTGTGTACAAACTAAATACATTTCGCATTTTTCATCCGATCGTCTTCAAATTTGGCATATACATTTTATTTGGCGTAGAGACCAAGTCCATTGAAATTCGAAAAAATCAGTTCAAATTTGGATATAGCTCCCATATATATGTTCGTAGTTCGTTCGTTTATATTGCATTAAAGTGCTCATTTGTTAACCAATTTTCCAACAAATAAGCTCAAAATTAGATATAGTTCCCACTTTGTACTTATAGGGTAGTCGACACCGCCCGACTTTTGCCTTTCCTTACTGGTTTTTATTTGGATTAATCAAAACAAGTAAAAACATGCTAAGTTCGGCAGGGCCGAATCTTTGAAACCCACCACCATGGATTCATGCCTTATACTACCACCGCATCTGTTGGGTTTTTGGAGTCTATTCTAAGCTTACTCCCGAGGTGTAGATCTGCCGCTCCAATTGTTAGGAGTTGTACTATAGCCAGAAGACTTTCTGCAATTAGTGGACTGTATAGGGTTGAATGTTTTTCCCAGAAATGTAATAATTTAATACAATGAAAAGAAAAGGCAGTTTCAGAAATGCAATTGGTTGGTATATTGCTGCTCCTCGCCGCTCAAAGATTGCTGCTCCAATATGGTATAGTGTATGGCGGTATAGAATAAAAGTAAAAGACTCCCAAAATAGCAAAGAGTGAATTGGAAAATTTCCTTCACATGGCCGCTCTTTTTCCATTTGGGTAAATTCTTTGCCAAGTTCGACTTTTAAATTCCTTATTAAATGAGCTTAGATACATATTAAAGCAAATGGCGTCTGTTATACTGGCTCAACAGGAATAGTTATGGCGCGGAAAACACCTTTTGATCACCTCATTTAATTAATTGCAATATTGGTAGTTAGCATTAAATGCTTAAGTCTAATCCTTCAATTCCAGTTAGTCTTATTGCAAAACAAGAATAATTGACGTTGCTTGTATAGAGAATTAGTATGCCGCACAGTGAATGCGTAGAATAATAAACATCCTTTCCTTGTTGTTCAATGTATTATTGTTTTATGCCGTGTCATAAAATTTACATAATCCATCTCAAATAAAAAAATGAGTGTAAATTGTTATTATTATTGCAGCTCTATATGTAGATAAAACACGTCAAAATGACATCTTTTGTCACAAATAACATTTTTTATGAATTAACTAATCGACCCTCTCTATTATTTACTGAGCTACACATTCGTTGTTTTTCTCACGATGAAAAAAGTTAGCTAAGTCCACAGATTTTCTTTATTACGGACAAATAATGAGCACTATTCTAATGAAGGTAATAATCTTTGGTAATTTATATTTGTTTATAATCTGCTAATTTATTAATTACATATTGCTTTTCGTGTTATTTAAAATGGGAGGTGATGCTTTGTTTGCAAATTTCAGAGATTTGACTTAAATTGCTGACACGTTTAATCGATAAGCTAATGCTGTAGGTTGTTCACATTTTGCGATTTAAGCAGCGATAACGTCAGCTGATAACACTCTGCTATTTCTGTAACACACTCCAACGTTTTTGCAAGGAAAAGTATGCAACTAATTCAAGTGTTTATATTGATTTGGGTATAAAGGTTTCTCTATATTTCAAATCAAAACAATCACATCCATATGATGTCCTAATTCTTCAGTTTAGCTTATTTGTCATTCGATTGTTGATGCTGAGTGCACTCAGAGAGAATAGATGTGAAATGGTTAGTGGGGGCATAAATATATAGTACATTAACCCTACACATTAATCTTTTGTTTTTCCCGTGTTGATCCCAACAGGAAAAATATTAAGTATTGTGGCGATCCCAGAATAATAACAAGGGTCCAGATTGATTTTGATTGTTTAACAAAGTACGGGTGTATTGGAAAAAGTCATTAGAGGGTTTTGCGACTTGAAATAAGGGAATTGTTTAGCAATAATCATTAATAAATAGATTTGTGTTCAAAGTACGCCTTATATAAATCGCGATATGTAAGCCTATAGTATTCCAGGCATCAATTGCGTTTCAACAGTTACCACGTGGAGGGAAACTGTGCAACTGATCGAATTTTTTATATCTGAGTAAAATAAATGTATGATAAGCAAGTCAAGCATTCAAAGAATTCCATTGCGATTGATGTAAGAAATGAGGATACAGAATACAATAACTAAAGCTGCAAAATAAAGAACCGTATTTTATAAGCTTAAGTTGCGATATGAAATTTCATATCATGATGCACAGTGGGCCAAATGGCAAAAAAATTGGAAATAAGTCTACAACTTTTTATCTGTTGATTTTAGCCATACAAAATGTTCTAGACATTTGTAGAGGAGGACATAGGCTTTCAGAAAAGTGCTGTTGTTGGTCCATATCTTTAATACAGGGTGAGCTACAGGGTGTGAAAGTTGACCACTTTTGACTTCTCCAAGCTTCTGGGGGCCATAACTTTTGATCTACTCAACCGATTTACATGATTTAGGACTCTAGAGAAAGAGCTTGACAAGATCTAAAAAACTTATGCATAAAGTACCATGCCATCGTGTACTGTTAAGGAGTTATGAATTGTTTAATTTTAAAATATGAAAATTTGGCCTTGGTTTTTTTCAGTGTTTTTTAAATAACTCCGTCAATTTTAAAGCTATAAACTTCATACTTCACACAAATTATGCCAGCATATGTGTGCATAAAATACAAAAGGAATCACGTGAATATCTTTGGCGGTTTAAAAATGGCATCGTTTTCAATATGAAAAATATTTTTTTTGTCAAAAAATTGCAAAATTTTTCAAAAAAGATACTCCCATTTCCTTTAAGTTTTCGCAAACTTTGGCCATCAAAGCATTATCATTTCTTTCCATTTTCACAAAGTCGAGGTATTAAGAAAAGTTTTAAGTGCTAATTTGGCTAATTTCGATATCAAACAACACCGTTATCTTAAGACCAAAATGGCCAATTTTTTTACTAAACTTCAAAAGTTTCTCACTGGAAAAAAAGTTCCACGGGGATTTTTTCGCTTTTTTTGAACTTAAATGAAAGCTTAAAATGTTCCCAACATTTTAAGGTATGTCTCGCCATATCCTAGCCATAAATGAGATCGTAGCTATCAAAATACTGAAAAAAGTCAATTTTCAAGTAGTGCTATATTCATTGCTAAAAAACAAGTATTACGTCACATTTTATTGCAAAGATGTTAAATAAACTTTTATTTGGTAACACTTCTTCTACAAAACACAAAAAGAATCATGGAAATATCTCTATTCTATTCCATTTTATGGAACCGGCAATAAAAAAGTCAATTTTTCAAAAAAGTCGAATTTCCCAAATTTTGTTTTTGTTGTCCTAATTGCACATGACACACTATAGCCATATTTACGCAACATACCTTATCGTAAAGGAAATTTTCATACCTTTCCAACGATGTATAAAACATTTCTCAACTCGGATTCTATCTACTCTAAAATTCATTTACACTTCATTAAACTCTATATAAAAATGTCTATTTGTGAAATGGAACCTTATATGGGGCCTACACTAAAACATTGATAGATTTGCCCAGGGTTTACAATACAAATGTGTTAGAATAAAAAAAGGTCTCCTGCCAAAGTTTAAAAAAATTGGAATAAAAATATGTGTTTTAGAGCGAAAACACTTCGCATCGGCGTGCGTTTGTATAGTACCTACATCTATTTTTAATGTAAGCTGATGATTTTTGAATAAAAAGTAACCTAGAAATATACCTGCATATATATATATATTTGTGTTAAGATTTGATGCAGACAAATGTTACCTGTTTCGCTATGTCGAATTCCCAGGAAATCCACCGTATCAATGAATGTGAAAAAACCTACCCATAAAAAATTCATTGTCATTTTTTTTAACCAAATTCGAGTCCAGGTAAATAATTATAGAAGAGTAAGTAAAAAGAGGCACTTTGGACCCCTTTTTACGATTGCGTCTGATACCTGAAATGGGTCATTAATTGTGAATATATTGCATAAATATTTGAACAAAATCCAAATTTTCTTCATTATATTTTGTAGAGGCGTAAAGGACATTTATAAGTTATGGAAGTCATACTGAAGTATTCCACTCTTTCGAAAATTGTATGGGACATCAAAAATGATTCCAAATCATACACGGAGTCATTTAAGGAACTTGTTTACACTTTGGACCACATATATGGAATAAGGCTAAATAAAGACGCTTTAGACAAACTTGAAAAATTCTACAAATCATTTGAGAGAAGGTTGCCAGAATGTTCATTCGCAAAAATCAAGTTTTTCAAAATGTATGAGAAGTGGCTGAAATCGGATCTACTTATTGAAATTAAACCGCTGATTCCCGGCCGGCCTAGCAAAGCATACGACGAAGTTACGGAGAAAACCAAAAAGAAAAAACAAGAGGAACTATTGGCGGCACATCCGCCAAATTTAATAAAAGATACGTTCAAAACAGCATTGTTAAAAACACAACCAAAAAATGTTGGACGAATTGTCGATGTTTTACCATTAGCATCTCCGAAAAGGGTAAAGAGAATGGTAGAAAGTATTCCAACTCCAAAATCGACTACAGAATTCACGGAGGAAGATGCACTGGCCCTGATTTTGAACCTAGGCCTCTCAAGAAACAAATACTCAACAATGAGGAAGGCTCTTCGTGAAAAAGGATGGGGTTGTTTACCCTCAAAACATAAATTGTACAACACCAGGACGAAAATGGTGCCATCAAATATATACGTGGACGAATTAAAAGCAAGAGTGAAACTTGCTGATCTTGTTGAAAATACAGCTGTTAGAATTATTTCTAATTTTACTGAAGAACAGTTGAACACATGTAATAATTCCGAAGTGGTTTTGATCAGCAAATGGGGTTGTGATGGATCATCTGGATTTTCCGAATATAAGCAACAAACAGAAATAGATGCCAACTTCGCATCAATTTTCATGGCATCATTAGTACCATTGAGAATGAGATTGTACAAGGACCAATCTTCATCATCGAAAGAAAATGCATTTCAAGATATATGGATAAATAGAACACCTGGGTCAAAATATTTATGTCGCCCAATTCGGTTTGAGTATACAAAGGAAGACCGGAACACAACACGATCTTTGGTGAACGAAATAAAGGAAGAAATTGCTGCATTACCCATGATTGTTATAAACCAATTGGGAAGAAATATAAAAGTTTCGTTTCAACTACAACTCACTATGATCGATGGAAAGGTGGCAAACGCATTAACTGGCGTTATGTCCAATTGGAGATGCAATATTTGTGGCAAGAAGAATGGGCAATTCGAGGACAAGTCTGATGAAAATTTAGTAAACGAAAATGCGCTCAATTTCGGTATTTCGCCCCTGCACTGTAGAATTCGATTCATGGAGTATTGTTTGCATTTATCGTATGACCTTAAATATCGGACTAGCCCTGGAAACCGCGATGTCTCTGCTAGAAACAACCAAGATCTTCACAAAATGAGGCAGGAAGAGAAGAATCGAATCCAGTTGGAGTTTAAACAAAAGGGACTTATAATAGATAAACCTCTTTACGGATACGGAAGCACAAATGATGGCAACTCGGCAAGGCGGTTTTTTGAGGACCCCGTATCGACATCTAAAATAACCGGTCTTGATGAACACTTGCTAAGACGATTCAAAGTGATTTTGGCTGTAATCAATAGCAAAAAGATGATAAATTCAACCAAATTTGAAGCTTATAGTAATGACACAAAAAACATTTTATCTGATTTATATTCGTGGAAAGCTTTAACACCGACAGTACATAAAGTCTTACATCATGGCAAGGAAATTGTGGAATACAACATACTTCCGTTAGGAGAACTTACAGAAGAAGCTCAGGAATCCCGTAATAGAGATGTTAAACAGTTCCGGCTTTTCAATACCCGAAAGAGCACCAAATTTAACCAAAATTATGATTTACTTCAATATTTATTGTTATCGTCTGATCCGGTACTATACAGCATCAGAACTAAATGGCTACCAAAAATATGTGACGATATAGATAAGGACGATCCCGATGCCATTCAAATTAAAGAGCTTTTAAATTTTGATACCTTAGATTATTTGGTAGAGAATAAAATCAAATAATACAAAACTAAAATGCTTTTTTATTTTGGGAGTAGCTAATATACATATAAACGCACGCCGATGCGAAGTGTTTTCGCTCTAAAACACATATTTTTATTCCAATTTTTTTAAACTTTGGCAGGAGACCTTTTTTTATTCTAACACATTTGTATTGTAAACCCTGGGCAAATCTATCAATGTTTTAGTGTAGGCCCCATATAAGGTTCCATTTCACAAATAGACATTTTTATATAGAGTTTAATGAAGTGTAAATGAATTTTAGAGTAGATAGAATCCGAGTTGAGAAATGTTTTATACATTGTTGGAAAGGTATGAAAATTTCCTTTACGATAAGGTATGTTGCGTAAATATGGCTATAGTGTGTCATGTGCAATTAGGACAACAAAAACAAAATTTGGGAAATTCGACTTTTTTGAAAAATTGACTTTTTTATTGCCGGTTCCATAAAATGGAATAGAATAGAGATATTTCCATGATTCTTTTTGTGTTTTGTAGAAGAAGTGTTACCAAATAAAAGTTTATTTAACATCTTTGCAATAAAATGTGACGTAATACTTGTTTTTTAGCAATGAATATAGCACTACTTGAAAATTGACTTTTTTCAGTATTTTGATCGCTACGATCTCATTTATGGCTAGGATATGGCGAGACATACCTTAAAATGTTGGGAACATTTTAAGCTTTCATTTAAGTTCAAAAAAAGCGAAAAAATCCCCGTGGAACTTTTTTTCCAGTGAGAAACTTTTGAAGTTTAGTAAAAAAATTGGCCATTTTGGTCTTAAGATAACGGTGTTGTTTGATATCGAAATTAGCCAAATTAGCACTTAAAACTTTTCTTAATACCTCGACTTTGTGAAAATGGAAAGAAATGATAATGCTTTGATGGCCAAAGTTTGCGAAAACTTAAAGGAAATGGGAGTATCTTTTTTGAAAAATTTTGCAATTTTTTGACAAAAAAAATATTTTTCATATTGAAAACGATGCCATTTTTAAACCGCCAAAGATATTCACGTGATTCCTTTTGTATTTTATGCACACATATGCTGGCATAATTTGTGTGAAGTATGAAGTTTATAGCTTTAAAATTGACGGAGTTATTTAAAAAACACTGAAAAAAACCAAGGCCAAATTTTCATATTTTAAAATTAAACAATTCATAACTCCTTAACAGTACACGATGGCATGGTACTTTATGCATAAGTTTTTTAGATCTTGTCAAGCTCTTTCTCTAGAGTCCTAAATCATGTAAATCGGTTGAGTAGATCAAAAGTTATGGCCCCCAGAAGCTTGGAGAAGTCAAAAGTGGTCAACTTTCACACCCTGTAGCTCACCCTGTATTAAAGATATGGACCAACAACAGCACTTTTCTGAAAGCCTATGTCCTCCTCTACAAATGTCTAGAACATTTTGTATGGCTAAAATCAACAGATAAAAAGTTGTAGACTTATTTCCAATTTTTTTGCCATTTGGCCCACTGTGTGATGTAGGAGTTGGCATGCCCACCAATGACACTGAATTCCTGGGTTCAAACACCGGCGAAACCATCAGAAAAATTTTTAGCGGTAGTTATTTTCTCATAAAGCTGGCGACATTTGTGAGGACTATGGCGTGTTAAAACTTGAAATCGGCAATGAAAAGGAGGTTCCTTTTCATTGTGCCTAAACTTTAAGCGGACAGCACTCATTGATATGTAAGAATTTTCCCCCTCTTCCTTAATGGAATGTTCGTCGAAAATGTGAAATTCGCAGTTGTATTTTAATAAAGATGAAATTACCGTTCCAAAATACTCCTCTTTCTACATAAGCTTAAGGGTCGAAGAGCATTAACTGGCATTAAAATTTCGTTAAGTTATCCTGTATTCCCCCAAACATACTTCATACTTCCCCAAATGAAACCTGCTAGTCATTACTAATTTACTCGTTGCGTGTTATCCCCAAATGCTATTTTTCCCAATCATTGAGAAATATCGATGAGATCAATTTTATTAATTCATTAGTTCTCAACAGTGTACATTCTCGTATATATTGTGGATATGTATGCAAAAACGACACCTCTTGTCACAAATAAATTTTTTTTGGAGTTACCTTCTCCTCTCTAGTTATTTACTGGGCTACACATTCATTGTTTTTCTCACGATGAAAAAAGTTAGATAAGTTCACAGGTTTTCTTTATTACAGACAAATAATGAGCACGATTCTAATGAAAGGAAACAATCTCAGATATTTCATATTTGTATATAATCTGCTAATTAATTTATTACATATTGCTTTTCGTGTTAGTTCAAATTGGAGGTGATACATTATTTGCTAATTTTAGGGATTTGACCTAAATTGTTGACACGTTAAATCGATCATCTAATGCTGTAGGTTGTTCACATTTTGCGATTTAAGCAGCGATAACGTCAGCTGATAACACTCTGCTATTTCTGTAGCTGTAACACACCTCAACATTTTTGCTAGGAAAAGTGTGCAACTAATTAAAGTGTTTATATTGAATTAGGTATAAAGGTTTCTCTTTATTTCAAATCAAAACAATCACATCTATATGATGTCCTAATTCTTCACTTTAGCTTATTTGTCATTCGATCGTTGATGGGTTGTGGGGTCATCAATATAGTCATAATATAGTACACATTAATCTTCTGTTGTTCCCGTGTTGATCCCAACAGGAAAAATATTAAGTATTGTGGCGATCACAGAATAATAACAAGTGCCCAGATTGATTTTGATTGTTTAATAAAGTACGTGTGTACAGGAAAAAGTCATTAGAGCGTTTTGCGACTTGAAATAAGGGAACATTTAACTATTAATCATTAATATATGATTATTTAAAATAGGTTGTGTTGAAAATAGGCCCTATATAATGGCGATATATATGCTTGTAGTATTCCAGGCATCAATTGCGTCTAAACAGTTACCATGTGGAGGGAAAAAGTTCAAATGATGTCGAATTGTTAAGATCTGGGTAAACAAATATATGCTAAGAAAGTCAAGCACTCAAAGAATTCGATCGTGATTGATGTACGAAAAGAGGATACAGAATACAATAACTAAAGCTGCAAAATAAAGAACCGTATTTTATAAGCTTAAGTTGCGCAAACAACTAAGAAAGAGCTATAATTAAAATTGTACTTATTTTCATATCATGATGTAGGGGTTGGCATGTCCACCAATGACGCTGAATGCCTGGGTTTGAATACCGGCGAAACCATTAGAAAAATTTTCAGCGGCAGTTTTTCTCTCATAAAGCTGGAGACATTTGTGAGGACTATGGCATGTTAAAACTTGGAATCAGCTATAAAAAGGAGGTTAATTTTCATTGTGTTTAAACTTACATCGGACAGCACTCATTGATATTTAAGAAGTTTGCCCCTGTTCCTTAATGGAATGTTTAATAAAGATGAAATTACCGTTCCTCATTCTACATAAGCTTAAGGGTCGAAGAACTTTAACTGGCATTGAAATTTCATTAAGTCATCCTGTATTCCCCCAAAACATACTTCATTCTTCTCCAACTGAAATTTGCTAGTCATCACTATTTACTTGTAGTCATCAATCATTTAGAGACATCAATGAGATCAATTTTATTAACTCATTAATTCTTAACAGTGTTTATTCTTGTACATATTCTGGATATGCAATGCCGAAAAAAATATGAAAAACCAGCTTAATGAATACAATAGTCGATAGTTGATGCTGAGTGTATTCAAAGAGAATAGATGTGAGATGGGTAGTGGGGGCGTAAATATATAGTACATTAACCCTACACATTAAAATTTCCCGTGTTGATCCCAACAAGGAAAATATTAAGTATTGTGGCGATCACTATTATATTATATATTATTATTTAAAATAGATTTGTGTTCAAAGTATGCGATATGTAAGCCTATAATATTCCAGACATCAATTGCTTCAAAACAGTTACCATGTGGAGGAAAACTGTGCAATTGATGTCGAATTTTTTAGATCTGGGTAAAAAAATGTATGATGAGCAAGTTTAGCATGCATAGAATTGGATCGCAATTGATGTACGAAAAGAGGATACTGAAAATAATAACTAAATTTTGAAGATAAGGAACCGTATTTTGTGAGCTAAGGGGGCGCAAAAAAAACTAAGAAAAGCTATAGTTAAAATTTTACTTATTTTAATACCATAACGTTGTCATTTCCACCAATCACACTGAATGCCTGGGTTCAAACACCGGCGAAACCATCAGAAAAAATTTCAGCGGTAGTTATTCTCTCATAAAGCTGGAGACACTTGTGAGGACTATGGCATATTAAAACTTCGAATCGGCTATAAAAAGGAGGTTCCTTATCATTGCCTAAACATAAATCGGACAGCACTCATTGATATGTAAGATGTTTCCCCCTGTTCCTTAATGGAATGTGAAATTTGCAGTTGTATTTTAATAAAGATAAATTTACCGTTTCAAAACGCTCTCATTTCCTCATAAGCTGAAGGGTCAAAGAATTTTAACTGGCATCGAAATCTTACCAAGTCATCCTGTATTCCCCCAAACATACTTCATACTTCCCCAAATGAAACCTGCTAGTCATCACTATTTACTTGTAGCATATTATCCCCATCATTGGGAGATATCCATGAGATTAATTTTATTAATTCATTAATTCTCAACAGTGTACATTCTCGTACATATTGTGGATATGCAATGACCTCCTGTCACAAAAAAACATTTTTTATGAGTTAACTAACTGCTCCTCTCTAATTATTTACTGGACTATACATTCATTGTTTTTCTCACAATGAAAAAAATTAGGTGAGTCCACAGATTTTCTTTATTACGGACAAATAATGAGCACAATTCTAATGAAAGGAAATAATCTTTGGTAATTTATATTTGTTTATAATCTGCTAATTTATTAATTACATATTGCTTTTCGTGTTATTTAAAATGGGAGGTGATGCTTTGTTTGCAAATTTCAAAGATTTGAATTAAATTGCTTACACGTTTAATCGATTAGCTAATGCTGTAGGTTGGTTACATTTTTCGATTTGAGCAGCGATAACGTCAGCTGATATTTCTGATATTGATATTTCTGTAACACACTTCACCGTTTTTGCAAGGAAAAGTGTGTAACTAATTTAAGTGTTTATATTGATTTGAGTATGAAGGTTTCTCAAAAGAAGGTATTTCAAATCAAAACAATCACATCCATATGATGTCCTAATTCTTCACTTTAGCTTATTTGTCATTCGATTGTTGATGCTGAGTGCACTCAGAGAGAATATATAGTACATTAACCCTACACATTAATCTACTGTTGTTCCCGTGTTGATCCCAACAGGAAAAATATTAAGTATAATAACAAGTGCCCAGATTGATTTTGATTGTTTAACAAAGTACGGGTATATTGGTAAAAAGTCATTAGAAGGTTTTACGACTTGAAATAAGGGAATGATTAAGCAATAATTATTAATATATTATTATTTAAAATAAATTTGTGTTCAAAGTATATCTTATATAATGGGGATATATGTGCCTATAGCATTCCAGACGTCAATTGCGTCTCAAAAGTAACCGTGTGGTGGAAAACTGTGCAATTGATGTCGAATTTTTTAGATCTGGGTAAAAAAATATATATAAAGAATTTGATCGCCATTGATGTACGAAAAGATGATACAGAATATAATAACTATATTTTCAAAATAAGGAACCGTATTTTGTAAGCTTAAGATGCGCAAAAAACTAAGAAAGAGCTATAGTTAAAATTTTACTTATTTTCATACCATGACGTAGGGATTGGCATGTTCATCAATGATGCTAAATGCCTGTGTTTGAACACCGGCGAAACCATCAGGAAAATTTTCAGCGGTAGTTATTCTCTCATAAAGCTGGCAACATTTGTAAGGGTATGGCATGTAAAAACTTGGAATGGGCTATAAAAGGAGGTTCCTTATCATTGTGCCTAAACTTAAATCGGACAGCACTCATTGATATGTAAGAAGTTTCCCGTCTTCCTTAATGAAATGTTCGTTAAAAATGTGAAATTCGCAGTTGTATTTTAATAAAGATAAATTTACCGTTCCAAAATACTCGCATTCTATATAAGCTGAAGGGTCGAAGAACTTTAACTGGCATCGAAATTTCACCAAGTCCCCCAAACATACTTCCCCAAATGAAACCTGCTAGTCATCACTATTTACTTGTAGCGTGTTTTCCCCAAATGCCTGTTTTCCCAATCATTGAGAAATATCGATGAGCTACACATTCATTGTTTTTCTCACGATGAAAAAAGTTGGGTTTGTTCAAAGATTTTCTTTATTACAGAAAAATAATGATCACGATTCAAATGGAAGGAAATAATCATTGGAATTTCATATTTGATTATAATCTGGAAATTAATTTATTACATATTGCTTTTCGTGTTATTTAAAATTGGAGGTGATGCATTGTTTGCTAATTTCAGAGATTTGCCTTAAATTGTTGACACGTTAAATCGATTAGCTAATGCTGTAGGTTATTCACATATTGCAATTTGAAAAGCGATAACGCCAGCTGATAACACTCTGCTATTTCTGTAACTAACACACCTCAACCTTTTTGCTTGGAAAAGTGGGCAACTAATTAAAGTGTTTATATTGATTTTGGTATAAAGGTTTCTCTATATTTCGTATCAAAACAATCACATCCATATGATGTCCATGATGTTCACTTTAGCTTATTTGTCATTCGATTGTTGATGCTGAGTGAACTCAGAAAGAATAGATGTGAGATAGGTCGTGGGGGCATGAATATAGTACATAAACACTATATAATAATATTCTGTTGTGTTGATCCCAACAGGGAAAATATTAAATATTGTGGCGATCACTTAAAAATAAGGGCCCAGATTGATTTTAATTAATTAACAAAGTACGGGAGTACAGGAAAAAAGTCATTAGAGGGTTTTGCGACTTGAAATAAGGGAATTATTAAGCAATAATAATTAATATATTATTATGTATTTAAAATAGAATTGTGTTCAAAGTATACCTTATATAATCGCGATATGTAAGCCTATAGTATTCCAGACATCAATTGCGTCTAAACATTTACCATGTGGAGGGAAATTGTGCAATTGATGTCGATTTTTTAGATCTCGATAAAAAAAACACGTATGATAAGCAAGTTAAGCATTCATCGCGATTGATGTGCGAAAAGAGCATACAGAATACCATAATTAAATTTTCAAAATAAGGAATCGTATTTTATGAGCTTAAGATGCACAAAAACTAAGAAAGAGCTATACCATGACGTAGGGGTTGGCATATCCACCAATGACGCTGAATGTCTGGGTTTGAACACCGGCTAAACCATCAGAAATATTTTCAGCACTAGTTATTCTCTCCTAAAGCTGGCGACATTTTTGAGGACTATGGCATGTTAAAACTTGAAATGGCCTTAAACTTAAATCGGACAGCACTCATTACATATCAATGAAGTTTGCCCCTGTTCCTTAATGGAATGTATATTGTATATTAATAAAGATAAATTTACCGTTCCAAAACGCTCTCAGTCTACATAACTAGAAGAACTTTAACTGATATCGAAATTTCACCAAGTCATCCTGTATTCCCCCAAACATACTTCATACTTCTCCAAATGAAACCTGCTAGTCATCACTATTTACTTGTAGCGTGTTATCGCCATCATTGTGAGATATCGATGAGATCAATTTTGTTAATTCATTAATTCTCAACAGTGTACATGATCGTACATATTGTGGATATGCAATGCCGAAAAAAATATCATGAAAAACCAGCTTAATGAAGACAATATTGACACCTCTTATTGCGAATTCACTTTTATTTTCTATATCAAGCATGACTAAGCAAAATATAATAGGGAAAGAGTTTAGGAAAAAAACGAAACAGTTTTCAATTGGACACTTAACAGCGGAAACATTATTTATATTAAATGTTATATTAATTGGTTCAAGAGATAGGGTCAATAATTTGATTAGTTGTAAGAATGTTAACTATCTTTTTTATCGAATGACAATGTACCTATCTAGTCTAGTCTATTTAGTTCTTTTCCCGGTATCTCTTTTTAGGCAAACAAAGGATAAAAGAAAAAATTGCTATGCTATTGGAGTCCGATTCAGACCATATTTGATATGTATGTTGGAGGTCATGGGAGAAGCCGTTGTACAAAATTTCAGCCAAATCGGAAAAATTGCGCCCTCTAGAAACTGAAGAAGTCAAGATCCCAGATCGGTTTATATGACAGCTATATCAGGTAATGGACCGATTTGAATCATATTTGCCACAGTTGTTGGAAGTCATAACGAAACACGTCATACCAAATTTCAGCCAAATACGATAAGAAATGCGCTCTCTGGTGGCTCAAGAAGTCAAGACCACAGATCAGTTTATAGGGCAGCTCTATCAGGTTATGGACCGGTTTCAACCATACTAAGCACTTTTGTTGGAACAAAATGGCTGGATCGACTTAAAATGTCATGACGATCAAGAATATATATACTTAATGGGGTCTTAGACAAATATTTCGAGGAGTAACAAACAGAATGTCGTAATTAGTATACTCCCATCCTATGGTGGAGGCTATAACAAGGGAATATCCAAAGTACTCAATAAAGCTATGACATTTTTATAATTCCCCACTAGCCACAAGGAAATTTTCTGCACATATAAGCAAAAACACTTTTTTCATTGTAGATTCGAGATAGATTTTAGGTAACTATGCAAATGAAACAGTTAAAAGGTCTTTCAATATCTCTTTATATGCGTTGTGAGTTTGCTCCAGATTATGTTGAATGCATACAAAAGTACGACTACTTGTACATACAGCGGCGAGCTGATGCGAATGAATGAATGAATTCATCGTAAGCAGCTGTTAATCATCTGCCATACGTCAGCTTAGATAGACTTTGATGGCACTGATTTATGTTAGGCGATGCATTTACATGTAATCTGACATACAGGTAAGTGACGTATGACGCATTATAGCCTACGACTACGTTGTGGCTGTGAGCAACCACAAGTAATTCATATAAGAAAAGAATGCAATAGAAGGGGTGGATATGAGAAAATTCTTAGCGGTTGTCATAAGCTGACTGGGGTATTGTAGATAGGATTTTGATAACTGGTTAGGGAATTGGTTTTTATTTTGCACATTAAATGAAAAGCCTAAAAATGAATAAGATAACCACTGAAATGGTTTACAATTTCCGCAATGGTTTTTAAGAGTCGCACTTTGAATATCTGCTTATTGGGTGTATGAGTACAAATGCAGTTCATGCATTGCAAAACAGAGAAATATGGAAATAGTAAAGCGTGCTAACTTCGGCCGGGGCCGAATCTTGGGAACCCACCAACATTGATTCTGCTAAAAGTTTACACACGATGAACTTCGTTAAAGGGCATTATATGTAGTTACCAATTTTCTGCCAAACCAGGGAAAAATTAAAGCTTCAATGGGCCGTAGAAGGGTAATCTGAGGATCGGCCTATATGGTTTTAGATCGATTTGGACAATACTTACCAAGGATGTTGGATGTCGTAAAAAATTATAACATTCAAAATTTCAGCCCAATCTGATAACAATTGCGGCTTCTTGGACTCAAGATGTCAAATATGGGGATCGGTATTTATGGGAGCTATATCGGGTTATACACTGATTTGTACCCTATTTGGCATGAACGTTGGAAGTCTTAACGGTACACTACTTTCAAAATTTCAGCCCAATCGGGTAATAATTGCAGCTTCTAGGGACTCCAGAATTCAAGTCGAATGATCACTTTATATGGGAGCTATATTCAAATCTGAACCGACATGACCCATTTGCAATCCCCAACGACCTACATCAATAAGAAGTATGCGCGCTAAATTTTTAGCGGCTAGCTTTACTCGATAGGCCGCTATCGTGATTTCCACAGAAGGAAATGACGTGATCGCCTTAAAATATCGAGTCGATCAAGAATATAAAGTACATATATATATCTATATATATATATATATATATATATATGGGGTTTCAAGCCAATATTTTCGATTGCTAGACTAGTATGTCCCTATCTTATGGTGGAGGGTACAAGAACTACAAACAATAGATACCACTGAATTAGATGATACGACCATACCGATCATAATATGGTCCAATTATCTAATTCAGACCTCTACAGAACTCCAAAATGACAAGAGAAATAAAATCCTGGAGGGAATCTAGTCACGGAAAGAGGTACGGACCCATTATCCACTCTCTTCTCCCTTGCAATTGCTGACAGTTACACTAATTGTGCTTGAACATCTCCAATTTTTCCTCGTCATCGCATATCTTCCAAAAGGTGGCGCCCACGCAAGAAAATTATTTCCTACCAAAATTTAAGAAAAATCCTACCAAACTTGACCAAAACCTACCAAACGTTCTACAAGCCAATCGTGTGCACAATTTCAAGGCCTTATGTTGTCCGACGCCTTTTGGCAAGCCCCTAAATTTGGTCACCTCGGTATTTCGAAAAATGGTTCGGGCTGCCAAATCTTCATTTGTGGTCCGATTTTAAAAATTATTTTTCTGTTGGATGGTGCCCAAAAATACCTACAAAGTATGCTTGAGGTCTACAACATCTCCACTGATTTCGGGGATATACAAGTTTTAATTTTTGTTTGTTGAAATTTTGGCCAAGATTGGCTCCGTATTTTGCAAATTACAAATGCATTTATTGTTCGATTTTAATCGAAGGATCGAAGGACATATAACCACGCCGCATCTCTATCCTCCATCAGAAGGGAGGAATGCCCAAAGTTGGAGGAGCGCCATGAACTTGACTTCCTCAGTTGTAGGGCGATCTTCGTTGCTAAACGCCCAACATACAGATGCAAAAGTCTAAGATCGAGAATGGCATTCAGCGCCTCTCTCGGGGCTTTCCCCATCCCAAAACCTACCAAATATATATATACAATATGGGACTCAAATGAAAGGTATTTAAGATTAGAAAACGTATTTGGTATTTAATTGTCGGACAAAGTGTTTGAGGGACCACCCCAACCCCCAAAACTCCCCTAAATCGAACATATTTACCGACTATGGCAATATGGGACTCAAATTAAATGTATTCGCGGGTAAAATACAAATATGATATCCAAATTTGGGACAAAGTTTCTGGGGACCCACCCCTTCCTCAAAATACTCCTCAAACAGGACTTATTTACTAAGCATGGCAATATGGGGCTTAAATAAAAGATATTTTATTGTAGAATACGGATCTGATATCCAGTTGTGGGATCAAGTGTTTGGGGGGCCGCCCATCGCCGAGATCATCCCCTAAAGAAGACAAATTTACGACCATAGCAATATGGGGCTCAAATGAAAGGTCTTTAGAAGTAAAGTACGAATCTGATATCAATGTTCCGGAAAAGTGTCTATAGGACCACCGCACCCCCATAACACCACCCAAATAGGAAGTATTTGCTGACCTTTGCAATATGAGGCCCAAATAAGAGGTATTTTGGAGTAGAACACGAATCTGATGTGATGATATTTTCAAAGCCAAGTCACTGAGTGGCCGCTCCATTTCCCAAACCGGTCATGTTGCCCGACTATGGAAAAATGGAGCTCAAATGAGAGCTCCATTTTCCGAGACCAACTGTTTAGGGGACGTCCCACCACCATAACATCCTCCATGTAGAACGTATTTGATCACCAAGACAATTTGGGTCTTCAAGACAGTGGAGCTTGATATTAATAGTTTTTAGGGTCCATACCCCAAATCGGACATATTTGCTGGATTCTTCAATAAGGGGTTTAAGTGAATGGTATTTGAGATTAGAAAACGAATTTGATATACAATTTTGAGGCCAATGGCAATATGGGGTTCAAATTTTTCTCAATTCTCAGATAGATCTATTATATCTTGCAGTTGATTAAATTGATAACATAGAAATTTTCAAAAGATCAAAATATCTGGTAGGTCTGATAGGAACGTTAAAAGAAAATTTGACACAAAAGAAAGCAAGAATCTATTTCACCATGAATTAATTTAGTCAAAAAGGTAATATTTGGCGTGGTTCTACGACTTCTTAATGTAGGAAGCTTTATAAGATTTAATCGGTACTCATATGAAGGTAATAAACTTCCGTCCCACCCATTTCGTTGGAGACAAATAATAGAAATTGTTTTTGAACCTATTCCATCAAATCAGAATGAATATAGTAGTACGGATCCCATATCACTGAACCGTACTCGAGATTACTTCTGACTAGCGATGTGTATAAGTTTTTCGTCACAGAGAAATCATTAAGTTTTTTTACTCCAGTTTCATGAGGTCAAGAGTACCACGTGCTTGATTTGCAACCATTGAAGGGCTTTTAAGCTATAGACTACTTCAAGTTGATTGGAACCCAAAAAGTAGCAAGTTTTAAGAGAGTTTATTCTTGAAAATGATATGTGTTTGCATTTGGAAATATTAAGTTCCAAGTTGAATCATTTGTAAAGAGTATCAAGATCATACTGAAGATAACACTGTTCATCAGAGTCTCTCGTCGATCTGAAGATCTTTACATCATCTGCATACATCAAAATATTCGAGTGCTTTAAGTAAAAGGGAGGGAGATTGTTTATGAACAAACAAAACAGTACAGGTCCAAGATGACTACCCTTTGGAACACCTGAAGGGACAACAATTGATTTGGAAACTGCAGTACCAAATTTAACTCTTTGAGTACGTCCCGTCAGATATGATCTGATACACTTTAGTAAAGAGCGAACACCAATATGGTATATTTTTCTTAACAGAAGGTTGGGGTTGACTTTATCAAATGCTTTACCTAAATCGATATAGATAGCATCCGTTTGGTAGCGTTCCCTAAAACCATTGTTGACCATGCAAATGCAAATTTGCCCATGTACATTCCACTAAGGAACAGGGCCGAACTTCTCACAT
Organism: Stomoxys calcitrans; assembly: GCF_963082655.1. Classification (NCBI taxonomy): domain Eukaryota; kingdom Metazoa; phylum Arthropoda; class Insecta; order Diptera; family Muscidae; genus Stomoxys; species Stomoxys calcitrans. Next base: position 91,720,626 of record NC_081554.1, read on the forward strand.
ATCAATGAGTGCTGTCCGATTTAATTTTAAACTCAATGATGGGACCTCCTTTTTAAAGCCGAGTCCGAACGGCGCACTGCAGTGCGACACCTCTATGGGGAGAAGTTTATACATGGCAAAGTACCTCACAAATGTAGCCAGCATTAGTGAGGGGATAACCACCGCTGCAAATTTGTCTGATGTTCACGTCGGGGTTTGAAGCCAGACGTTCAGCGTCATAGGCGGACATGCTAATCTCTGCGCTACGGTGGCCACCACCATCGTTGATCAAACAAGTAAATTCTACAATATTTGCTATCGTCGATTTCGTTTTCCGGAACCCATGTTGGTAAAATTTTCTTTAATAGCTTCGGAATAGCATTCAAAATTGAAATGCCCCTGTAATTGGAAACCTCATTGCTATTTCCGGCTTTAAAAAAATCCTCAATATTCGACCGGGACGAACTTAATGCCTTTTTACATGTTCATTTCTCTCAATATATACAAATTTTAATACAATCCTATTTAAATAAGGGACAACGTTGCCCTTGTCCCTCAATAAATTTCCTAGGTTAGGTTAGGTTGAAAAGAGGGTGCGGATATTAATTCTCCCCATGCCACATGGGCATACTCCTAAGCCAGTGTTCGGCTTGTTTTGGTATAAAACCCCATTAAAATGCAAATTTTGCGCATAAACATTCCACTAAGGAACTGGGGCTAAATTCTCACATATCAATGAGTGCAGTCCGATTCAAGTTTAAGATCAATGATAAGGTGCCTCCTTTTCATAACCGAGTCTGAACGGCGTGCCGCAGTGCGACACCTCTTTGGTTTAGAAGTTTTTTTTTGGCATAGTACCTCACAAATGTTGCCAGCATTAGGAGGGGGAAACCACCGCTGAAATTTTTTCTGTTGGACTCGGCAGGACAAGCTAACCTCTGCGCTACGGTGGCCTCCCCATTAATTTCAAGTTAAAAATCTTGCACCCAAGAAAATGCTCCTTAAACGTTTAAAAGTTGGTCATGCCAAAATTCAGTTCGTTATCTTTGGCTCACATCTTTAAAGTTAGGACAATATTTTATTTGGTATGCAAATAAGTTGATTTTTTTTTTTGGAAAAACCACAGGAATAATTTGTTAAAAAACAATCGTAAATAAAATTTTTTTCGCTGAGTGAAAGTGTAAGAAAACAAGTTCACACCTCTCACAAGTATTTGATTTTGCTTTTTTTTCGCTTATTTTTTTAATTTTAATTTAAACTCACCTTTTTGTTTTGGCACAGTAACCTGGTAGGTGAGATCTTCAAATTCAATATCAATGCAGCGCACCGCATTGGCTTTTAACATTTTGGTTGTTTCCATTTCTAGCTCCATTTTGAATCACGAAATTCTTTAAATTACCGGTTGCAGAGTTTAAGAGTTCTCAAAAAAAAATTAACGCTTACAAATTGTTTTCTTCACAAACAACAAATACTTTATCACAGTTTCCCAATTGACTTCCGAATTGTATCCGTTGTATTGGGAGCATATCACCAGAATGTTTAGAAATCTAAAAGAAAAACAACACAAAGAACAGAATTTTTGTATTCATTAAAATAAATTTAATTTGCATACTAGCTTATGATAACACTAAAAACTAATCATAAATAAATGATTGAAGAAAGCCAGGCTAAAGCAAATCCAAGTCAAAAAAAAACCAAAACACATTAAAAACCAGTTTTTACTTAAATTCAATCTAAAGTACCGGTGTTTAAGACAACACTACGTCTGTTTGCCCAACTGAAGTATTTTTTAACTTGACCTTAACATTGGAATCGCAGTTGAGCGTTACTAAATTGCCCGAGGCTCTAGGCGCAGCTACGAACAATGCGCTGAACAATTCTTTTTTTGCGTTTGTACACACCACGTATTTTAAAGCTGTGACGTACAAGACTTGGCCAGCTGACAACATGTCTCACGGTTGGCCGTTTACTTTGTTCCAAGTGACTAAAACTGGATGGGTTCATTGATATCAACAAAAAAAAAAAAAAGAAAAGAAAAAACCAAACAAAAACAATGGTTGTGCATTTTTAATTTTTAGAAATGTTTAATAAATTAAGTGTTGAGGTAGCTGAATCCAAACAAGGGTGGACATTTACGACATACGACACTATTTAGGCTCTCTTCCCAGAATAGGAATTCAACTTTGGCTATTTTCTCATAAATACCAGCCTTAAGTAGCGATATTTTTTTATCGTTGTTACATGAAGTAAATCAAATGTGGCAAATTTTGTCACTACTTAGCATATAACAATGGGTAAGCGTTCCAGTAGATAAATAGTAGCGAGTTGAGATTACCTGCACAGGAGTCGTGGGGTTGATTCTAACTAGAGGCTATTATCGCTATGGTGTTTAAGCAGTGAACAGCAAGTAAGAGAGTGCGAAGTTCGTCCGGGACGAATCTTATGTACCCTTTACCATGGATCGCATTTATCGAGTTCTTTGCACGGTATCTCTTTTTAGGCAAACAAAGAATAATGTATGAGAATTGTCATGCTATTGAATCTATATCAAGTTAGAATCCTATTCGGACCATAAATGAATTGAAAGTTGAAGACCATAGCAGAAGTCATTGTGTAATACTTCAGTCCATTCGGATAAGAATTGCCCCTTGTAGGGGCTCAAGAAGCAAAATCGGTAGATCGGTTTATATGGAAGCTGTATCAGGCTATAGATCGATTCAGACCATATTGAACACGTATGTTGAAGGTCATGGGAGAAGCCATTGTACAAAATTTCAGCCAAATCGGATAAGGATTGTGCTCTCCAGAGGTTTAAGAAGTCAAGATCCCAGATCGGTTTATATGGCAGCTATATTAGGTTATATACCAATTTAAACCATACTAAACACAGTTGTTGGAAGACATTAAAACACCTAACGTAAAATTTTAGCCAAATCGGATGATAATTACGCCCTCTAGTGGCTCAAGAAGCCAAGATCCAAGATTGGTTTATATGGCTTCCTTCTAATGACTCAAGAAGTCAAGATCCAAGATTGGTTTATATAACAGCTATACCAAGTTATAGATCAATTTAAACCATACTCAGCACAGATATTGGAAGTCACAACAAAACTCTTCATGCAAAATTTCAACCATATCGGATAAGAATTGCGCCCTCTAGAGGCCCAAGAAATCAAGGTCCAAGATCGGTTTTAATCGGATAAGAATTGTGCCCTCTAGAGGTTTAAGCAATCAATATCCCAGATAGGTTTATATGGCAGCTATATTAGGTTGTATAACCATACTTAGCAAAGTTGGTGGAAGACATAAAAAAACTCATATAAAATTTCAGACAAATCGGATGAGAATTGCGCCCTCTAGTGGCTCAAGAAGGCAAGATCCAAGATTGATTTATACAACACCTGTATCAAGTTATGGACCAATTTGAACCATACTCAGCACAATTATTGGAAGTCATAACAAAACACTTCATGCAAAATTTCAGCCATATCGGATAAGAATTGCGCCCTCTAGAGGCTCAAAAAGACGAGATCCAAGATCGGTTTATATGGCAGCTATATTAAAACATGCACCGATATGACCCATTTACAGTCCCAGCCGACCTACACTAATGAGAGGTAATTGTATAAAATTTCAAGCGCATAGCTTTACTCCTTCGAAAATAACTTCTTAGACGAACGTTTCGAGGTGTTACAAACGGAATGACGAAATTAGAACACCCCCATCCTATGGAGGAGGGTATTAAAATTGTCTCAAATGGAACTCAAATAAAAGGACTTTGGGAGTAGAGCATGAATTTGAGATAACAATATGTGGAACCAAGTGTTGGGGGGCCGCCCATCCCCGAAAACCCAAAAACTGGCTTGTAGGTCTATTGGGTAAATGTGATTGTTGGGACAACAGATCAGACTAGCACAAGCAGTCAGAAGGAGTTCCACTTTAGGCTTTAATTTTTTTGAGAACCTGTCTAATTTAGCGAATAAAAACCTTCGCAAGTTATTGGGCTTTTTAAAGCGATCTGTATGGATCATCGGTAAGAACTACAAGGCATCTTCGTTTTTCTGTTCCTGTGGTATCACAATGGACGAAAACGTATAAGTGAGTCTAGTAACCTGGGACAACAAAACGAATTTGATATAACTCAAACATCCGGTGTAGGCCGATCAGTTCAATATTTACCTCAAACAAAAACTCTTTTGTTTGACCTGTATGGCTTATATAGTCAGAATCTTTAACATCCGTTTAAAATGCAATTGCAAGCTAGCCCATCAACATTCCATTAAGGAACAGGGACAAACTTCTCACGTATCAATGAGTGCTGTCCGATAAGGGGCCTCCTTTTTTTAGCCGAGTCCTAACGGGGTGCCGCAGTGCGACACCTCTTTGGAGAGAAGTTTTTACAAGGCATAATACCTCACAAATGTTGCCATCATTAGAAATTGATAACCACTACTAAAATTTTTTTTCTGATGTTCTCACCAGGTTTCGATCCCAGGTGTTCAGCGTCATAGGCGGACATGCTAACCTCAGCGCTACGGTGACCTCCTCCTTTTAAGATCAAGAGCTAAAAGGTGTCACGAGTTCACCTGTAGAACGATAAAAATGGGTTGCGGCGTCGGGTTACTAGCCCATCACCAAGAAAACTTTAAGAAAATATTTAAAAAAAAATTGAAGATTAAAAACGTATCCCCATATGTTGTCGACCCCCTCAAACGTTTAACCGCCCTTGATTTGCGTAACTGCACCTGCAATGTCCAAACTCCTTATAGAGAGGGTGTAGTATACGCACTTGAGAATGTATTGAAGAAGTATTGGGAAGACATTGGGAACAGCCATGCTGGAAGTACGATGTCTTAGGAAAGGCTCCACAACAATACCGAGAGCTCTATATTATAGCTGTCATAAGACGAGGCATGAATTTGGCTGTGGATTTGTGGTAAGTCAAAGAGCGAAACATCCGGTCTCCATGCTTACACCGAAGAGGCTAGCCATAATCCGCATAAAGGACAAATTCTTCAACATCAACGTTATTTACGTCCATGCCCATATGGAAGACAAGGACGAACAGACCAAGCATAGAAAGAGAATATGACCGCTATTCCGCATACGATATTTAAATCTCTGGTAGATTTTAATGCGGGAATAGGGAAGGAAAATATATTTGACCCAAAAAAATTTAGCTATACGAAAAATCTCCGATAGTGTATTAGGGCTTATAGAATTCGCCGCGGCAAAGAACATGGTAGTTAGCAGCACCAGATTCCAACATCGAAGGATTCACACGGCCACATGCCTGTCACCCGATCAAAGCACGAAAAACCAAATAGATCATGTGGTGATAGATTAAAGGCATTCAACCAACGTGTTAGATGTATTATCGATTCAAGAGACGAACATAAATTCGGATCAGTACTTGCGAAAGCATATGAGGTGATACTTGGAGTGTTTGAGAGAAAAATCCTTCGTAAAATATATGAACCAGTGGGTGTTAATGGAGAATTTAAGTGTCATATGAACCACGAGCTGTATAAAGATGATAGCTTAGTTAAAAGCATCAAACCCCAACGGTTGCGTTGTCTTGGTCATGTTGTCAGAATCGATGAAGAAGCTTCAGCAAATAAGTCTTTGGAAAGCGACCATAAAAGACACTCAAAAGAGGAGAGCCAAAACTCCGATGGAGTGACCAAGTGGAGAAAGACATCTCAAAACTGGGTGTCAGAAATGAAAAAGGAGCACAGAAGATCCAGGCGCTTGGATATTTCTTCTAAGTTCGACTAGAGGAACAATTGTCCTATAATGGCCACATAAATTATTGGTTGCTGTTGTTGTAGCAGTTTGTTGTGTTCTATCTTTCGTCTGTATATTCATTTAGTCAATCCGTTTGCAACACATCGAAATATTAATTTCCGACTCTTCAATGTATATACATTTCGGATCGTCGTAAAATTCTAAAATTCTAATTCTCGATTTAACGACGTCCGTGTGTCTTTCCGTCTGTTGTAATCACTCTATAGCCTTCAAAAATTGAGATATTTAGATAAAAACGCACGGATACGTCTTTTGGATGCACGCTGGTTAAGTTCTTGAACGGGCTAAATCGGACCATATTTGGATAGAGCTGCTATATAGACCGATCTGCCGATATAGGGTATAATGACCATAAATGCTTTATTTTTAATCCGATTTCATTGAAATTTGAAACAGTGAGTAGTTTTAGGCCTCCCGATATAGCTGCTATATAGACCGATCTTCCGAAAAGGGTCTGAAGAACATAAAAGCTTTATTTTCCATCTGATTTCACTGAAAATTGAAACAGTGAGTAGTTTTAAGCCTCCCAACATCTTAACCAAAATATGGTACAGATCGGACTATATTTAGATATAGCTGTCATATAGACCGATCTGCCGATAAAAGGTCTGAAGTCCATAAAAGCTTTATTTATTACCCGATTTCGCTATAATTTGAAACAGTGACCACTGACCAATGTCCGTGCCGAATTTGGGTTCTTAATTTATCCAATTTTCACCGGATTGTGACAAAAGGGGATTTACATATATACCCGAGGTGGTGGGTATCCAAAGTTCGGCCCGGCCGAACTTAATGCCTTTTTACTTGTTGAGTACAGCGAAGCGTATCGAGATAGCTAGTTTCTATATAAACATGCAAAAGGCAAACTGGAACAAATTTCAAACGAGTCCTTTTAACAGTGACAGCTGACTTTGCCCTTCGCTTTTGATTCTCATTATAAACACTGCTCAGCTTGTTGGTTAAACAACATACTTTTGCTTAGCTAATTTCCATACTCGTATCTATAGACCGTTCCCTATCCGCAATCCCTCATTCGTCCGCCTACCTTTGGGTACTTATCCAAATGAAGCCCTCGATATTCTGTGGACGAGCAACTCATTTATGCTTGCCAGTGTACATGAGTACATCGAAATGCGGCTTGTGAAATAACTCTGAACTTTGCACTCTGAAATTTTATGCCATTTACGATTTTCTCCAAGTAAACAACAGTACGTATCTTGTAGCATAGAAGAAAATTGTTCACAGGTATAAAAATCATTTGATTCAAGAGCGCCATAATCGAAAATAACTTTCCAAATTTCAAAGTAGAATCAACAAACTCAAAAAGAATTATTAGCACATTTATGGAAATATTTTCCATAACTGTCTCGAAAGGGTCCGAACCTAGAGGTGTGCCTATCTTTAAGGCATAGTGTGTTATGCAATTATTACTTATTCATGTGGTACTGCAAAGTTGCGCTCTACTTAATCGTCTTTAAGGTCGGGTCATAGTGGCGTCATATGATTGTTCAACAATGTTGAATATTAACATATGTATGTGTACATGTATGGCTGTCCCCATGACGGAAGTGGAGGCCACTCATTTACCCAGCTGAATTTCATAAATTATGAATCATATTTAGTTACATGATACTTGCGCAACATATCATATGTCGTAATTTTCCAAAATGCCAGGAGAAATTTAATTGTATAGAGAAATTCTACAAAGTCTTATGTTTGTCAAAGGTTTTAAAGTTCTTCTGCCTTACGTTTTGTCTTGCCTTTTTATGAATCGATAATCATTTAATTCTACCATAGCATGAAGGTTCATTATATGAGAAGAGTTTGGGAAAGAGGAATCTTCTATATGGAAATTTCAGAAATGCCCACCTTTCTGATGAAGCAAATCCCGAAAGAAATATTCATATTTTCCAGGAAGGCACAATGACACTATAATAATATCGGTAATAAGTTTATACAAGGGTTAATACAATATAATTTTCTGTCTTGTTTAAATCCACCTCAAGTCTTTTCAAAAAAAAAAAATGTTTTAGTCAAACAAAAGCAATAGTGCTAACAGTAATATAAAAAAATAAGTATAAATGCTTTCTCATATTACTATTAGCACTATTACCTTTGTTTGACTAATATGTATATTTGTATACCCTACACCACTACTGTGATACAGGTTATTATAACATAGTGAATTTGTTTGTAACACCCAGAAGGAAGAGATAAGTGTACCGATCGGTTCAAAATCATTTGCTGATTCGATTTAGCTGGGTCAGTCTGTCCGTCTGTTCATGTTAATTTGTGTACAAAGTACAGATCGTAATTTCCATGCGTTAAAATTTGACATCTTTTTGCAATTTGGCCCAGATCGGTCCAGATTTGGATATAGCTGCCATATAGACCAATCTCTCAATTTAAGGTTTTGGGCTGATAAAAGGTGAATTTATTGTCCGATTTCGCCGAAATTTGCGACAATGAGTTGTGTTAGGCTCTTCGACATCCTTCTTCAATTTGGCCCAGATCGGTCCACATTTGGATATAGCTGCCATATAGACCGATCTCTCGATTTAATGGTTTGGGCCCATAAAAGGCGCATTTATCGCTCGATTTTGCCAAAATTTGGGACAGTGAGTTGTGTTAAGACTTTTGACATCATTCTTCAATTTGGCCCAGATCAGTCCAGATTTGGATATAGCTGCCATATAGACCGATCTCTCGATTTAATGTTTTGGGCCATAAAAGGAGCATTTATTGCTCGATTTTGCCAAAATTTGGGGCAATGAGTTGCGTTAGTCTCTTCAACAACTTTCTGTATTTTGGCCCAGATCGGTCCAGATTTGGATATAGCTGCCATATAGACCGATCTCTCGATTTAAGGTCAAGGGCAGATAAAAGAGCGAATTTATTGTCCGATTTCGCCGAAATTTGGGACAATGAGTTGTGTTAGGCCCTTCGACATCTTTCTTCAATTTGGCCCAGATCGGTCTAAATGGGAATATAGCTGTCATATAGACCGATCTATCGAGATAATGTTTTGGGCCAATAAAAGGCACATTTATTGTCCAATTTCGTCGAAATTTGAGACAGTGAGTTGCGATAGGCTCTTCAACAACTTTCTACATTTTGGCCCAGATCGGTTCAGATTGGGATATAGCTGCCAAATTGCCCAATCTCTTGATTTAAAGTCTTGGCTCCATAAAAAGCACATTTTTAATTCGATTTCGCTGAAATTTTACACAGTGACTTATGTTAGGCTTTTCGACATCCGTGTCGTATATGGTTCAGATCGGTCTATATTTGGATATAGCTACCAAAAAGACCAATATTTTGTTCTACAAAATTGAACAGTGACTTGTACTTGTTAGACCTCTCAATATCCTTGTCGAATTTAGTCCAAATCGTACCATATTTCTATTAAGCTGCTATGGGGGCATAAATTATACATTTTTCACCGGATTATGACGAAAGGTGGTTTAAATATATACCCGAGCCGAACTTAACGCCTTTTTACTTGTTATTTCTAGAGCCTTTGCAAGCGCATTTATCACCCGATCTATGCATTACGTTTTCTTCTGCGAATTCCACAAAACATGCGGATTTTGGTTGTTTGCCCGATTTGGACTAGTATTGAAATAATTTGGTCATTTGTTAAACGAATCACTAGAACATGGGCACAAAGAATTCCCTTATGACTTCCGGTATTGCTGTTTAATTTCACAGAAATCGGTTCAGATTAAGATATAGCTCCCATATATATTTAACACCCGATTTTCACTTTTAGATCCTTTGTCTCCGAATTTTTTACTAGATTTTCTTAAACTTTTCTACAATGCCTTTTTATATGATTTTATTTTTTGGCTCCAACAATATATACGGATTTTGGTCGAAATCCTAGATATCAAATTAAGCAAATTGTAGTTTTGACGTCTTAGCCTACATACCCAATGTGGCGTGGGATATTAAAAGTTTGGCTTCGCCCGACTTTAGCCCGTCCTAACATGTTTTATAATATAAGAAAGTGTAAATGCAATCCCATGGCAGCCAGTTGTACGTACCGGATTGACCTGATGGAGTCCTTTATCGACTTTCCATCCGTTTCATCGGTATTCCATGGATCGCTTGGGCCAAGTTCTCTTAAACATAGTGCATAGTAGACAGGTTCTAAACCCTCCTCAGTCAGGATCCGCAGTTGATTCTTTATGGTGTTCACACATATAAAATGACTCCCGGTGGCCTGATGTATATTGCCATTATCGCTCATTCCAATTTTGATTTCAAATTCCTGTTCAACCTGCTTTCATTAATTAGAACATTCCTGCTGTCGTTAATTGGAACATTCTCATCTCGCAAGGAGACATATGCCACCGTGGGTACCTTATATCTCCTGCCAAAAAGAACAACAACAACCGTGTTAGACGGAGTAACGCCTAGACCAATTTACATCCCCCAATTCCACAATCGCACAGAAAGTCGAAAAAACTACAATAGTATAAAATATGGCGTGTGAGAACTGGTAGAAATTTCTCTTTGATATTTGGAATTGTTGGAGCTTTGGTGTTAACTATTTCAAGGTTCTAGGTTTTCCGGGCGCCTTTTGCCAGACCACTATAGTTGGTCTCCTCGGTATTTCGGAAATTTGTTGGGGCTGCCAAATCTTTGTTTTTGACCGAGAACTCCTTCGTATTTTGGTCTCCTCGTTATTTCGGAAATTTGTTCGGGCTGCCAAATCTTTGTTTTTGGCCGACACCTGCTTGTTATTTTGCATATTGGAATGGTTGGAGCTTTGGTGTTAACTATTTCAAGGTTCTAGGTTCTCCGGACGCCTTTTGCCAGACCACTATAGTTGGTCTCCTCGGTATTTCGGAAATTTGTTGGGGCTGCCAAATCTTTGTTTTTGACCGAGACCTGCTTCGTATTTTGCTATTTATGAACACTTTTGTGGTTCGATTTTCACTTTCTGCTTGATTTTACAACGACTTTGCCGCAAAAAGTGTCCACATCTGATAAGTCAGTTAAAATGTATACAATTTGAAAATCAAAAAAGGTGTATTTTTAGCTTTTTTTTTGGTAACAGATATATTTATTGTCCGATTTCACTGAAATTTGGTATAACGACTTGGATTTCCAAGTGAGTAATTATACTCTCTTGCTTTTTGTCACACATATAAGCTAGAATATTTTGCCAACAAACGATTATAAAATAAAATTTGCTTTAAATTTGCTAAAGTTAGTCTTATCTTGAAATAAGAATGTTTTTTTTTTTTAATAATAAAGTAGGTCTCTTCGTTTTTTTCTAAATGAAACATGTTTTCAATTTGTATTTGTATAAACCGCAAATATTTTATAGATCGATAGTTATCAATAAATTTGAATGAAAATAATGTCAAGGTTATTAGCTAGGCAGCCAGTAATCCACTCAGATAATTTACAGTCCTTTGTGATGCCACATTGATAGATGTTCTGTGGAAACATAAAAAAGTCTTTGGTGGGGAGCCGCTTAAATTATATCTACAAATATTTACAACATTTAATCAGTGTGTATCGTACTAGCTTCAACATTTCCAATTGTTTGTAAACAAATATCTACGAGATTTACAAAACCAAATGCAGTTGTCATCCAGCTCAGTTGCTTCGTAATGTGTTACGTTAAATACTACGGAAGCACTAAAGTGATACTCTACTCCGAAACCGGCCTAGACCCAAAGCAGACATGATATGACCATTATGGCCAAGCTCAATAGGAAGGCATGCCTGTTGACAGAAATGCTTTTTTGGTCAAATTCTTTTTTTTTTATACCCACCACCATAGGATGGGGATATACTAACCTAGTCATTCCGTTTGTCACATCTCGAAATAATAATCTAAGACCCATAAAGTATTTATATTCTTGATCGTCTCAAAATTCTGAGTCGAACTATCCATGTCCGTCCGATAGAGGTCGAACGCATAAAGCTAGCCGTTTAAAATTTTGCATAGATACTTAATATCGATGTATGTAGTTGGGAATTGCAAATGGGCCATATCGGTTCGGATTTAGATATAGCTCCCATATAAACCGATCTCCCGATTTGACTTCTTGAGCCCCTGGAAGCCGCAATTTTTGTGTGATTTGGCTCAAGTTTTGCAAATAGTGTTCTTCCAATAGATGTGCCAAGTACGGCCCAAATCGGTCTATAACCTGATATAGCTCCCATATTAACCGATCTCCCGATTTGACTTCTTGAGTCCCTAGAAGCCGCAATTTTTGTGTGATTTGGCTGAAATTGAACATGTAGTGTTCTGGGATGGCTTTCAACAACTGCGCCAAGTACGGACTGAATCAGTCTATAACCTGATATAGCTCCCATATAAAGCGATCTCCCGATTGGACTTTTTGAGTCCCTTAAAGTCGCAATTTTTGTGTGATTTGGCTGAAATTTTGCACGCGATGTTCCGTTATGACTTTCAACAAATATGCCAAGTACGGTCCGAATCGGTCTATAACCTGATATAGCTTCCATATAAACCGATCTCCCGATTTGACGTTTTGAGCCCCTGGAAGCCATAATTTTTTTACGATTTGGCTGAAATTTTGCACGCGATGTTCCGTTATGACTTTCAACAACTATGGCAAGTACGGTCCGAATAGGTCTATAACCTGATATAGCTCCCATATAAACCGATCTCCCGATTTAACTTCTGAAGTCCTTATAAGCCGCTAGTTTTGTCCGATTTTGCCTATTATTTTTAGACAATGTAATAACATATAAGAAAAGGGAAAAGTTGGGCGATGCCGACTTGATCTACTGTACTATACCTACCATATATGTAAGAAACATCTCGTAGCAATTATCGGGCGAATCCATGCACAATTTTTGGGACTCCCATACTATGAGTGAAAATCATCTATTATATAAAAACGAAATTATTGCGCTTTGTTTGTTTGTTTGTCTGTTCCGTATAGACTCAAAAAGGGCTGAACCGATTTTCATGAAATATTCATAGATGGTAGAGTTTGAGTCAAAATAGGATACAACGTTTGTTGATATCCAAAGGGCGAGTTTTTCAAAACCCCAGATCTCGGAGATAGGGGCACCGGCTTAAGCGAAATGTTGTATGCCATCTTATGGCAGCCCAAAAACACAAAATTAGTATAAAATTTAGTTGTCAATAGCTAGGGGCCCATCCCAAAACCCGCACGAACGGACATGTTTACCAATTGGGACAAAATGGGTATCAGATGAAAGGTATTTAAGAGTGAAAATTTGGCATAAAAATGGCATCCTAAGTGTCGGGGGGTGGGTCTTCCACCCCCAAAAACACCACCCAACAGGACACTTTTACCGCTTTGGACAATATGGGTAGCAAATAAACGATTTGTAAAAGTAGAGTGCCAATCTAACACAAAAATGTATGTTTCCCAGCAGGACATACTAACCGATCGGGACAATATGGAACTCCAATGAAAGGTATTCGGGAGTAGAATACGAATATGATGTCAAAAATTTACTCCAAGTACCTAGGGCACCACTCCAAGCCTGAAACCGCACCAAAAGTACCATCCAAAATTAAAAGTGGACCGTTAGGGACAATATGGGACTCCAATGAAAGGTATTCCAGAGTAGAATACGAATATGATTATCAAATATTAAAAATTGGAATAATTACCAAGAGGACCGACCCAAAACCAAACCGTACCCAGTGGGCATATTTGACGATCGTGACAATATGGGACTCCAATGAAAGGTTTTCGGGCGTAGATTACGAATATGGTAGTAAAAATGAGATTCACGTGATAAGAGATAGCCTACCCCTCAAAACACCTCCCAAAATGAGAATATTTGTCAATCATGCCTATATGGGGTTCAATAAAAGATATTTGGTGGTAGATAAACAGTTTGCTAGTTTGATATAAAAATTATGGAGTTTTGACAAAATCTGAACAGATTTTTAAACAAAGCTCAAGGTCGAAAAACTATTTGTATACGGGAGCAATATCCAAATATGAACTGGTTTCTGTATAATTAATATGTAATCTCAAGAGTCATGAGAGTATCCTTCGTGCCAAATTTCGTTTAGTTGGCAAATGACAACATATAGCAATATTAGTCCAAATCGGACGAATATGCATATAACGTATACATAGATGTGAGCTATATCGAAATCTTAACCGATTTGCTCCAACCTTAAGAGCCTTCGTATCAAGGCCAAAAACAAGTCTGTGCCAAAATTTAAGATCGTCGGATGAAAATTGCTACTTTTTTGCTGCAGTGTTTTGCACAATTTAACAAGGACAGACAGACAGACGGACATGGATAAATTGAATCATTGAGTGATTCCGAGTGGATCGGTTTATAGGTTATCAAGACGCGTATCGTTTCTCCTTTTGGGTGTTACAAATAAATTCAACAGATTAAAATACACTGTACCAAAATAGTGGTGTAGGGTATGAAATCATGATAGGGGTATGATAAAATAGCGTATTAAATATTGGTAATACTTTCTTAACTTACTGTTTAAATCCCTGGTGGTAATCCTGAAAATGAAAACAAAAAATACTCTTTAAAATATTGTACAAAAATAAAAGTATATTCTAAATACAAAAACAATAAGTAAAACAAGTATGTTAAATGCAAACTGGTATTATATGGGAATTTTATCAAAACATTTAGCGATTTGGCTTTTTTACAAACCCAACTAACTAACACTTATAAGAAGCATTTATCTTGACTCGTTTAAAAGTTAGCTTGTATTAAAGAGACGGAAGTATGAACTGACGGATATCGCTAGGTCGACTTAGAATGTCGTGTTTCGTGTAGGGTCATAGGGAAAACATTATTATTACCCCCATTCAATTGTGGAGGCTTTACAAGTTTATCAATAAAAGCGATACTATATGTTTGAAAATGTTTTATTGCTTGCATTCCATCAACGAATTTGGAAAGATGCATTACTGTTTTATAATTGCCCAAGGGGTATACCTCCCCAAAAATAGCAATTATGTTTTCAAAAAAAAAAAAATAAAAACGAATATTCACCACATTTTCTTCTCTGCCTCTGCCAATTTATGTGCCTATAAAGCTCACAATACAAACAACAGCCATATATGTATGCGAACTATTATGTGACACATTGACGAAAATAGCAATTCAAGTCATAGACTTGTTTTGATTGAAATTTAACTTCAGTAAAGTCGAAAGATTTACACTTTTTGTAGACCCTCCACCATAGGAAGGGGTGTATATTTTCCTCGTTATTACGTTTGTAATGGGTCGAATTTTTTTCAAAACTCTCTAATGTATATTAAATAGTCCAAAAAACAAAAACTAATTTTTTTTGAAACGCATTCCCAACATTTTTATACCCACCACTGAAGGAATGGGGTGTATTCATTTTATCATTCCGTGTTGAGCATATCGAAATATCCATTTCCGATCCTTTAAAATATGTATATTCTGGGTGGCCGTAAAAATCGAAGACGATCTAGCCTTGCCGTCTTTATGTTGAAATCACGGTTCAGTCTTAAAAAAAGAGACATTGAGCAGAAACCTTGCGCAGATTCTGTTTCGATATACAGGTTAAGTTCGAAGATGGGCTATATTGGACTATATCTAGATATAGCCCCCATATGGACCGATCTGCCGATTTCGGGTCTTAGGTCCATTAAAGACACATTTATTATTCGATTTCGCTGAAATTTGGGACAACGCGTTGTGCTCCGATCCGTCCAGATTTGCATATAGCTGCCGTATATACCGATCTCTCGTTTTAAGGTCTTGGGCCGATAAAAGTCGTATTTATTGTCCGATTTCGCGGAAATTTGGTACTGTGATTTGTGTTAGGCCCTTCGAAGTTCGTACTGAGTATGGTCAAGATCGATACATATTTGAATATAGTCCCATATGGACCGATCTCCCAATTTAAGGTCTTGGACCCTTAAAAGCGTCAACATCGAACCACATTTTAATTTTTCTTATTTTTTTGAAGACGCAATGGTTTCATCTCATCGCAAACCTTAATCAACAATAATGAGTTCTAGATCTTTGAGCTATTACGGGGAAAGCCTAGATCTTTAATTACCTTCGCATTTATAAATAAATATAATTAAAGTTCAGTTTTTTTTTTTGTATGTGCTGTGGCTGATGACCAGTATTATTATTATTATTATTAATTTACGTTTGTAATATTTGTTTTACTGATAACACCCATCAATAATTGATGAAAGGGTTGCAACAGTTGTTATTTTTCGCAAGCGATTAAAACCTCATTGGTTATACAACCAACCAACAACAAACATATGGTGTATTATATTATTTTATATAAAAAAACAATTAAAAGCGTGCTAATCATATATACCCTCCATCATGGATCGCATTTGTCACGTTCTTTGCCTGGTATTTTTTTATGGGAAACCAAAAGAAAATGGGTATGAATTGCTAGGCTATTGGAGCTATATTGCTATTGGAGCTACGATTCCATACGTTGATTGAATGTTGCAAGTAGCAGAAGTGATTGTGCAAAATTTTAGCTAAATTGGATAAAAATTAGGCCTATAGGGGCTCAAGAAGTAACATCGGGAGATTGAGTTGTATAAGAACTATATCAGATTAAAGACCGATTCAGGACACATTTGGAGGTCATGGGATAAGTCATTGTACAAAATTCAGCCAAATGGGATAAGAACTGCGCCCTCTAAAGGCTCAAGAAGTCTAAATCCCAAATCGGTTTATGGGGTAGCTATATCAAAACATGGGTCGATATGGCCCATTTACAATTCCAACCGGCCTACACTAACACGATGCATTTGTGCAAAATTTCAACCACCTAGCCTTCGAAAATTAACGTGCTTTCGACAGACAGACGTATGGAGATGTCTAAATCGACTAAGAATGTCAAGACGATTAAGAATATGTACACTATGTTGGGTCTCAGATCAATTATGGTGGAGGGTATACAAATTGTGGGTCAGTAACTGTGAAAACGTGTGGGGATTGAAAGGATAAGTAGTTATTTTAGGAATTCTTTTTAAATTTTCACTCATAGCAAAAAGTTTGCTGAAAATAGCAAACACTGTCTGCTGAATATTAGTAGTTAATTTTGCTGTTATTGTAGCAGTAGTTCTGCTATTACAGCAGTAGTAATGCAATTTCAGAGTAGCAGGCTTACTGCTGAAAGTGGATTTTTATAATTACTACTGAATGTATACTCCTTTTTTTTAGATGCCATCCCAGTCATGTGCACATTAGTAGAGCAATAATAGAAAATGCGCGCTAGCTCTGGCACATTTTGAAATGTATGCCAATGGATGGATGGATCAGATAGCTTCTTTACAGTAATATGCCACAAATTAAAATAATCTCTTCCAACAAAATTTCTAAAAAAAATTCTAAAACAAGTAAAAGCGTGCTAAGTTCGGCCGGGCCGAATCTTATATACCCTCCAACATGGATCGTATTTGTCGAGTTCTTTTTCTGGTATCTCTTTTTATTCAAACATATGATAAAAGAAAAAATTGCTATGATATTGGATCTATATCAACTTATGGCCCTATGGTCCGGACCATAATTGAACTGAATGTTGAAGATCATAGTAGACGTCGTTGTGTAAAATTTCACCTAATTCGAATAAAAATTGCACGCTTTAGGGGCTCAAGAAGTAATATAGAGAGATCGCTTTATATGGGAGCTGTATCAGGCAATATACCGATTCAGACCATAATTGACACGAATTTTGAAAATCATGAGAGAAGTCGTTGTACAAAATTTCAGCCAAGTTGGATAAGTATTGCACCCCCTATTGATTCAAGAAGTCAAGACCCCAGATCGGTTTATATGACAGCTATATGAGGTTATGCACCGATTTCACCCATAATTGGTACAGCATAATAAAACACTTCGTGCAAAATTTCAACCAAATCGGATAAGAATTGCGTCCTCTAGTGGCTCAAGAAGCCAAGATTCAAGATCGGTTTATATGGCAGCTATATCATCGTAGAAGTCATTGTGTAAAACTTCAGCCAAATTTAGTAAGAATTGCGCACTTTAGGGGCTGACGAATTAAAATAGGGAGATCGGTTTATAGGGGAGCTGTATTAGGGTGTAAACCGAATTATACCATATTCGACACGTATGTTAAAGGTCATAAGAGAAGCCTTTGTACACAATTTCAGCCAGATCGGATAATACTTGCACCCTTTAGAGGCTCAAGAAGTCAAAATCCCATATAGGTTTATATGGCAGCTATAATGTCAGGTTATGGACCGATTTGAACTATTCTTAACACAGCTGTTGAAAGTCATAACAAAACCACTCATGCAAAATTTCAGCTAAATCGGATAATAATCGGTTTATATGGCAGCTATATAGGGTTATGGACCGATTTCAATTATTCTTAGCACAGTTATTGAAAGTCATAACAAAAACTGTAATGCAAAATTTCAGCCAAATCGGATAGGAATTGCTCCCTGCAGAGGCTCAAGAAGTCAAGACCCCAGATTGGTTTATATGGCAGCTATACCAGTATATGAACCGATTTAGCACATCAGTTGAAAGTCATAACAAAACACATCATGCAAAATGTCAGCTAAATCGGATAATAATTGTGCCCTCTAGTAGCTCAAGAACTCAAGACCCCAGATCGGTTTATATGGCAGCTATATCAGGTTTTTGTACTCAAAACAGCAGATTTTGTTAGTTGAAATATCAGTAATAAATGTTTTCTAAAACAGCAGCCCTATGTTTGCTGAATCAGCAGTAATGTCTGCTTTTCCATTTTCAGCAGACAAAAACTGCTGTTTAGCAAACATTTTAACTGTTTTGAATAACAAATTTGGTAGTAGATACTTTTGTTGTTATTGTAACAGTAGTTTTGCTATTACAGCAAAATTCCAAATGGATGGTGATATTAACTGACGGTCGCATGGACAGACATGGTTAGATCAACCTGTTAAGACGACTACTAATGTATACACCCATATGATCACAGATCCTAAAATTGAGGTGCAACAAATGTGGTGTTCACTCCAAAATTCAAACAATCGTATATATGTATATTATTTTCACCAGAAATCGACTATTAGCACCTAATTTTTGGTTTGCGTGCAAAGTTTGAAACCATTCCCACACTTTGATATTATAATCCAGATGGCATTCTTCCCCACAATCTTAATATGCCGTCGTAGACCGGTGTAGGGTGATACTGCTAGACGATATAAAACGTGTTAAGACACAACTACAAGTGTGTGAATGGGCCATGATGATCAACAAAAATATTCACTCGTGCACCTATACCAAACAAAAGAATGACTTAAAGACACAATACCTAAAGCTGGCATGCAATTGGACCTGCCGCCACCAGCTTCATATATTTAATAGAAAAAGAAACTACAACAACAAAAAGACTGAAAATAACAACAGACAAGCAGAATTTCAAGTTTACGCAGCAGCTGCGGCTGTGTTATGGTTGACATGCAGGAACATTGACGTTTTATTTTCAATTCGAATACATAGAATCACTCGTGCAAGCAAGTTGGCCAGTCAGTAAGCCTAACAAAAACAGCTGGAGTTTGAAACAAATGACTCACTTTATGTGAATGGGTTATGATGGGTGGTTATAGATTTGGTGGTTCTAAGGTCGCCAGAAGACAAGGTATTGGAGGGTTCATTACAGATAAATGCCAGCAGATATACACACGATCATATTTTACGCCCAAAACAATGAATGAGCGAGCGCTGGTAAGCTAAGGCATTTTAGGAACTCATAACGTAATTGTGCCTCATAACGTTAATAAGAATAAATTCGTTGGAAATATTTTTGACAAAACAATGCCTCACCGTCAAACTTAGATTGGCGCCCGCTAAAGATATGAACTAAGTTCTGTTCACATTCAGACAACGGGCCCTCTTCGCGCTTAGTGATTATTGTCACGTTTCACTTGATACGAGCTATTGCATGGAGGTCATAATGTATTCCAACGCATGGTTAATGACTTTTGACTAAGTGTGAATGGCCTGAACAACATATCGGAAATTGTTGAGTTAATAACCTAGTCCAAAGTATAACTAAATATCTGTTTGGGGGTGCTGGTAAACAGGGCAGTCTATAGTATAACAAAAATTTGGTTTAGAGCTGCTGGAAAACCATATGAATGTTTAACATAGTGTTCTATCAAGTTTGGCAGGTAGAAAACTAGGCTGACCTCAAATTTTGGTAGTTGTTTTTTCCAAACATAAAAGACTATTTTAAGTCTATTTAGCCATGTCCATCAGTACTTCTGTCTGTCGAAAGCACGCTAACTTTCGAAAAAGTAACACTAGGTGCTTTAATTTTGCAAAAATACTTATTAGTGCAGGTCGTTCCGATGGGCCACATCGGTACATGTTTTGATGTAGCTGCCATTTAAACCAATCTCCTGATTTTACTTCTCGAGCTTCTAGAGGGCGCAATTATTATATGATTTGGCTGACACATTGTACTATAACGTTGTCTATGACATTCAACAGAACAACAACCAACAAAAATCAGTTTCAATTACCCAATTAATTATTCCAATTAATCGTTTAATTAAAACTTCTTCAATCACAAAAATAATTATATCAATCATAGTTTTTGAAAAAGGTGATTGAACCAAGTTTCATTTTAAAAAACTGCATATTCAACTAAGAAACAACTAAAAAAATAGCTTAAATTTTTTTAAATTTTCAATTAATTTTTTAATTAACAAAATAATAAAAATGATTGACATTTTTTAAAATTTTCTCTTGGCGGTTTTGAGCCTGGACGGCCTCCCAATTTTTAATACCATATTCATATTGAACTTCCAAATACCTTTCATTTGAGTTGAATATTGTCCCAATCGGTAAAAATGTCTTGCTGGGGGACATACATTTTTGTGTCAGATTGGCGCTCTATTTTTAAATACCTTCCATTTGATACCCATATTGCCCAAAGCGGTGAAAGTGTCCTGCTGAGGGTTTTTTATGGGGGTGGGGGACTCCCAAGCACTTAGGGTGAAATTTGTATACCATATACGTATTCTACTCTTAAATACCTTTCATTTGATACCCATATGTCCTAATCTGAAAATATGTCAGTTCGGTTGGGTTTTAGGATGGGGCTTTCCCCCTGGTTTTTGATCTCAAAATTTTATACCAATTTTGTGTTTTTGGGATACCATAAGGTGGCATAAAAAAATTCGCTTAAATCGGGTAAGGGTGAGGGTCCGCCCGCCTTCGGATATCAAACAATGCAGCACCCGATTTTCAGCGGGGGATCAAACTCCTACCATCTGTGAAAATTTCATGAAAAACGGTTCAGTCGTTTTTGAGTCAATACGGAACAGACAAACAAACAAAGCGCAACAATTTAATTTTTATATAATTGAAGATAACGGACTAACTGAACGAAAATCTGTCGCCTTCGTGTGGTACGGTTTTCCTGCTTTTGAAATGAAAATGACCTCTCCATCCCACAGGTATGTACGACATGCTGATACAAGCAGGATGCATAATCAAGGCCTGGCGATATAAAGTAGTCAAAATTTTTTATCCCCCAAAGGAATTTCAATTCAGACACAATTCATTAATTATTGAAAAAAGATTATTATGCGAAAAATTTGTTTTTTTAATGACAAAAATAAGTTGTTCATATTTTAAAGGTTTTGTGCATAGAGTTCATACTTTGAAGTAGTAAATGGAGGAAAAATACGGTCATATTTTGGGGTGTTCCTACTTTCGCGAGTGCATTGTATAACTCAGAATCGGACGAACATAAACAAAGGAGCTATATCTAATTGTAAAACGATTTTGAAAAGAATCCGTACTTAGTTAAGCAAAGGTCGCAAAAAAGACACTGTGCAAAGTTTTGAGAAGGAGCATACTCACATATTCCAGTTCCTTGGAAATTTTGAAGGCAGTTTGTAGTTTTTACAAACTTGGCTGCTCTATAATTCAACTGTTCTAGCTACCCCGCAATATTTTAAACTGTTCACTATTTCTACTTGCTTGTGGATATATATTTAATTTATGTGATAAATTAAATATTATAACAATATTAAATATTATGAAATAATTCTAAGTAATTCTACTAATATATATAAATGGGGAAAAACGATACTATTATTGTCAAGTGAAAATCATTCGTGTGTGGTACTACACGGTAAATCAAATACTTCTTTTTCATAGATATATAAAAAAATTTTTATGGTTATCAGTAGTTTGAAAAAATGCTAACAATGTTAATGATTGAGAACAAAAGGGAATAATTCTGTTCTCTTACATTTTTTGTATACAGCTACGGCTATTTTAAATTTTAAATAGATTAAAAAAACTTTATTTGAGCCCTCGTCATTGGCGTCGGACATAAACATGACGTCTACATTGGCATGTGTTCCTGAAAAATTCATATAATTAATATGTTTGCCAGTTTTTTTTTATAAATCACGATGTAAAATTGCCCTGGAATTTATTATATTTGATTGTGGTTCCGACTCATTACAGTGAAATTATCGACTAATTTCATGCAAGTCAATCGAATGTATCGATGAGAGGTATGCGACTGAGTTTTTCTTCAAGTTAGCAATTAAAAGTAATTATAGGTGTTTAAAATAAAGAAAATACTCGACCTTCAACCCAAGTTCTGGCAAATATAGCACGATTGTCTTTTCAAAAGTGTATCACGCGTCATTTATAAAATTTATGTATATCATAAGCGACAGCCGGAACAGGATGCCTTTTTATATTAATTAAGGCTTGCAATCCATGCATCCCCGTCCAGGGGTCTTATATTCCACCTTTCAAAAGATCCAATTGAGAGATGGAGTGTAAGATTCTGTGCGGAAGCGCATCTGGGTGATACGAGGCGCCTCCACGAGTTGCGTATAGCGGAAATCCCTGTGGTATACATGGCAGCTGTAAATGAAATAAACAGAGGCGGGCAACTCAGCGAATAAGAGTCTAGGGTCTCAGAGGAACACTACAGGCATAGTGTTACATAAAAATGCTGAGCACCGTTTGAAGTTCTCGTTGACATGGCGAAAGATTGGCGCCGCCATCAAATAACCAATGGCCACGAAACCGATGTGTCTGTTCCCAGATTGAGCAACTGCAAACAGCATCTGTGCTCCAGAGGAGCGGCCGAAATCAAGAAGAAAAACTCGAAACCCTTCAACGGGAAACCACTGAAGAGACATTCCTTGAAATCATACAATATGAGTAATACAATACAGTACATAGGCCCTCAGTCTCCTCTGTGCTACGAGGAGGCCACCGTAGCGCAGAGGTTAGCATGTCCGCCCATGACGCTACCAGCTGGGTTCGAATCCTGGCGAGAACCTCAGATCGGATCGGACTGCACTCATTGATATGTGAGAAGTTTGCCCCTGTTCCTTAGTGGAATGTTCATGGGCAAAATTTGCATTTGTACAATGGGAACAAGGAATGTACAGAGTTTTAACGAAACTGGAAAGTTAACTAACGTTATCAGTGAACTGAAGCGACTTCAAATGAATATTTTAGGCATTGGCGAAACATGCCTACATGGGAACGAGTAAAGATCGGATTCTTTACAAAACTGGAAAACTAACCAACTTTATCAGTGAAATGAAGCGACTTCAAATGGATCCGAATTCACAGCAAAGTTGTGGCTATCTATCATTGTTAAAAATTTATAGCTCCATGTGTCACGGCATTTGTTCTAATGTCAGATAGGACTAGGCTAATAAAAATAATGTTACATTATTCAAGTATATGGCCAAACGTGCGATACAAACGCGAACGAAATCGAAGAATTTTATAACCAAATAGAAAAATTCTTGAATATGACGAGCAAACATGTAATAACAATAATATAAAAAGATTTTATTGCCAAAGTCGGAAACGATGAAGTGAAGAATATAATTGGAAAATGTGGACTGGGTCAACGAAACAATAGAGGAGATAGGCTTGTATAATTCTGACAAGAAATCTGCATGAATGTTAGAAATAAGGAAGATAAAAACTAAAGAAATCCGGGGAAATTTATTAAAACACATCAAATTGTATCTTAATTAGATGATAAAATGTAGCAGGGTTGAACTTGGCAGACAGAAAATGGGTTTGGAAACAATATATTATAAAGCTTTTTAGAGATAATGCCCGGTCGATACTTGAAAGTAATCTGGAACAGAAAAATCAATTACAAAGAATGAAATGGAAAAAACTATAAAATAGCTCCTAATCAAACTTTTCAATCACATATACGAAACAGGCCAATATCCAGACGATTTCCTTTAAATCCACTTTGATCACCATTCCGATAAAAATTAATACAAAACTATGCAGCGTTTTGGGTATATACTGCAGTTGTCAGACCTATTATGCTATATGGTGTAGTAGTATGGTGGACGGCGCTTTAAAAATCCACCTACTGCTCATTAATTAACCGGATCCAAACGATGGCTTGTTTGTGCATCACAGCCACACTGAGGACGACACCATCTGAAGCAATGAATTTAATGCAACATCTTATGCCTCTGGACATTGTGGCTACCCAAATTGCAGCGACCACTGCCGTGAGGTTAAGGAGGCTTTCTCATTGGTCATGTGGCGACTACGGACACTGTGTTATACTTGATACAATATCCGATGTTTCAGGCAGTGTGGATTACATCCTACCTGAGCCGCTTTATGATAAAAACTACTGTACCAATATTCCTGATAGAACCGATTGGAACTACGATATCTGGTAACAGAAGTTACATAGACTTCTATACGGACGGTTCCAAATTAAACAAACATGTGGCCTTTGGGGTGTACTCTAAAGATCTAGAACTGGTCATATCGAAGAGGTTACCAGACCACTGCAGTGTGTATCAAGCAGAGATCCTTGCAATTAAGGAAGTAGTGTAATGGCTATGATATAATGTCATTACGACGATTGGCATAAATATCTTCTCAGACAGCCAGGCAGCCATTAAATCCCTGGCGAACGTATTTCTGAACACAAAAACCGCTCTCGACTGTCGCAGATAGATCGGACGAGCTTGCGAGAATAGGAACTAGGAATCTGCGGGTATGACTCTTGCGACACGTAAGCTATGTTTTCAGGACCAGGCCCGAAGGACAACGAATGATAGACGGTCACAAAAAGGGGTTGTGAGCATTCCAAAACTATGTGGCCTAATCTAAACTCGAAGAGGTCTACCGCTTTGTTGTCATTAGCTAGAACAGATGTCTCAGTCACTGTGTCCGTCATGACAGGTCACTGTCTAATCGGAAAACATTCTGACAGACAGAAGGTTGCCAGCAACGACGTTTGCAGAAGCTGTGAGGACATCGAAAAAGAAGATACTATTTGAGAACCTGTCTGATTTAGCGGATGTGAACATTCGCAAGTTATTGGGCTTTTTAAAGCGGCGATCTGGATGGTTCAACGGTAGGAACTAGAAGGCATCTTCCTTCTTCTGTTCCGGTGGTATCACAATGGACGAAAACTTCTAAGTAAGTCTGATGGCAGACTGCCACTTAAACCTAACCTAACCCAACCATTCCATATATTTTTCGTTAAGAAATCGGATAGACTTCGGAACCGAATTCGGATGAATTTGCCGATTTTCGTTTAGCCTTCCTGAATTTGTCTTAAGGAAAAAGATAACGATTTACTGCAGTAACCAGCAACTCTTACTAATCCTGTAGTTAGCAGTGATTTTCTTGCATCCAGGAATCTATTCGAGCTTTGACGTTGAATAAAAAACCATCTCCTCCAGAGACGCATGGCATTCATGGACATGTGCATTAAAAAAAGTCGTTCATTTGGTTTTTGTTTATATTGTTGTGCTTTTTTTTTTTGTTGTTTTCCAGCCATTAACCTTGTGGTGGGTCTACGTCATTATAAATTGTGGGAGGATTTTGAAAAGAAGGCTATAATAAGTAGTTCTTGGTAATTCCGGGTAACTATATTCTCAAAAGCTATTCAACTGTTATTATGGCTAAACATTTACTTACACAAATGTAAAATGATGTCTGTGAGCAATGGATTTGCAACGCCCAATCGTTTATTTGCTTCATTCTTATATTTTTGCTCATATTTTAAACAGTTTCTACAAAACGACCTTAAATAAGCAATTATTGTTCTTCAACATGACTTACCGTCCACTTCGACAAGTCGACATGTGTAGTTTTTCTATAATTCCGAGTAAATATTAGACATGTTTTAATTCTGTAGTCAATACACAAGCACGAAAATATAACAAATATAAGGCCGGTACTATGTTCGTGAATTATAGTGGAAAATCTATGTTTTTCACGATTACTTTTTTGAAACACTACAAATAGAAAAATATTTGTTTTTATGTGCAGATGGTTATGAGGGCTGTGTTGTTAGAACCGAAACTCTTTTATGACTTCAACTTGACATCGACCTTTGTGCTATTAAAGCTAAAGGTCTTTTCAAACATTGAAAAGTGTTCATAAATGTTTAATGGCTTTATAAATAAAAAAATTTTTAATTATTTTTTATATATTTTAATGTTTTTATGCTAAGATCATATATCGCATTTAACAATAAACAAAACGCACAGTGGTCCAGATGTCACAAACGTGAATATGTGTCCACAACTTTTGAATTCTTGATTTGACTAGTGCAAAATGTTCTAGACATTTGTTAAGAGGGCTTTCAGGAAAATTGTCCATATCTTTATTACAGATGCACTTAAGAAAATAATGACAATAGGATATCAGAATTTGGCAATATGTGTCAAGGTGTGTCACTCCCCAAAATTCCTCCATTCGCCTAGAATTTTTCCTCTCTCAAAAAGAAAAGTAGTAGAGGTAGTATGAGATATGCCAACCTGTACACCATGGTTGTCTTAATGCATGGATCCTTCTTCTTTTTCTTAATTTACTAATACGTTATTTGGATACAGGTGAAAAAAATAGAATTTATGAACTCTTGTTAGATGGTAAGGCAGTGATGGTAAGCTCTCTATTCTCGGCGGCATGAATGGACCCATTTCCATTAAATTCACCAGTAATGTCGAGAGTCATAAGAAAATTCTTCCTGCCAAATTTTGAGAGAATCGGGTAACAAATGAGCGCGTTATTGCAGTATTTCTCTAAATCGGACGAACATATATATGGAAGCTATATTTAAATATGAACCGATTTCGGGCAAACTTCTCAGGTACTGTGGCAGTCGTCCAGGAAAGCGTTGTGCAAAATGTTGGCAAGATGGGTCAATAAATGCTTGATGTAACTCTAGAAGTTAAAATCGGGCGATATATATCTAAATCTGCGGCTATATCTAAATCTGAACCGATTTCTATGAGTCAAGAGAAAATCCTTCCTGCAATATTTCGAGAGAATCGATTAAAAAATGACCATTTGATTGCAATATTACTGCAAATCAGACGAACATATATATGGGAGCTATGTCTAAATCTGAACCGATTTCGAACAAATTTTATAGACATTGTGGAAGTCGTCGAGGAAAGCGTTGTACAAAATTTTGGGAAGATTGGTCAATAAATGCGCTTGCAGTAGCTCTAGGAGTGAAAATAGGGCGATATATATAAATATGAGGGCTAAATCTAGGTCTGGACCGATTTCTAAGAAATTCACCAGTAATGTCGAGAGTCAAGAGAAAATCATTCCTAACAAATTTCAATAGAATCGGTTAACAAATGACCATTTTATTGCATTATTACTGCAAATCGGACGAACATATGTATGGAAACTGTATCAAACTCTGACCGATTTCTATGAAATTCGGCTGTAATGTCGGGAGTCATAATAAAATCCTTCCTGCCAAATTTGGAGAGAGTCGGTTAACAAATGACCATTTTATTGCATTATTACTGCAAATCGGACGAACATATATATGGAAGCTATATCCAAACCTGAACCGATTTTTTTCCAATTTCAATAGGCTTCGTCTCTAGGCCGAAAAAATGTGATCGTACCAAATTTGAAGACGATCAGATAAAAACTGCGACCAGTAGTTTGTACACAAATTAACATGGACAGACAAACATAGCTAAATCGAATCAGAAAGTGATTCTGAGTCGATCGGTTTACTTATCAATGCACTAAGTTATAATACCCTGTACCACAGTAGTGGTGTAGGGTATAAAAATGATGATGAAGAAAATGCGAACCCTTTCCGCAGAAGTGGTACTGAGTTCTAAGAGCAAAATAGTTGCGACATGTCGCTGCCCCACTACAAATTTTGCTTCAATTAATTGCTAATGTAATTAAATACCCACGAAGTGGGCACCAATCCACTCTGTCTCAACGATGTTGTCTTTGTTGTGTGTAGTTGTTTGACTTTTGTTTGTGTTCTGGCCAAAAATAGAGTACGTCGGATTTCGCAATAATTTTTTAGGCATATTCGCTGCGAATGAAGTCAATACTAGTCTTAAGGCTCAAACAGAATGAGCGCGTTGAACATTGTCTTGGAACGTCGCTATGCAAAAATGCAACTCTGGACAAAAATCCCAAAGGAACGCGGAAAGGTTGAACAACTTCAAGTAAAAAAAAAAGCTAGCGTCATTCTGCGCTGCCATATGTGAAGTAGTATTTTTACTCATCAAAGTTAGAAATGTTTTAACTTTTGGGAGTTGATTTTTTGACATTTGTTTGCAGAGTTTCATATTTCAACGCGTTCATTCTGCCTAGACCTTTAATACTTCGTCATTTGAAATTTTTGCAGTTCACGATATTTGTACCCCCTCCACCATAGGATGGTGCAACTTCTCGAAATATTCGTCTAAGACCACATAAAGTATATATAGTCTTGATCGTCATGACATTTTAAGTTGATCTAGACATGTCCGTCCGTCTGTCTGTCGAAAGCACGCTAACTTTCGAGGGAGTAAAGTGTAGGTTGGTTGGGATTGTAAATGGGCTATATGGAACCATGTTTTGATATAGCTGTCATATAAACCGATCTTGGATCTTGACTTCTTGAGTCACTAGAGGGCACAATTCTTGTTTGTGTTTTATTATGACTTCCAACAACTGTGCTGAGTTTGAATGCAATCGGTCCATAACCTGGTATAGCTGTTATATAAACCTATCTCGGGTCTTGACTTCTGGAGCGTCCAGAGGGCGCAATTCCTATCCGATTTGGCTGAAACGTGTGACGTGTTATGTTATGACTTCCAACAACTGTGCTTAGTGTGTTTTAAATCGGTTCATAACCTGATATAGCTGCCATATAAACCGATCTTGAATGTTGACTTCTTAAGCCACTAGGGGGTGCAATTCTTATCCGATTTGGCTGAAATTTTGATCAGGTGTTTTGTTATGACTTCCAGCAATTGTGCCAAATATAGTTCAAATCGACCCATAACCTGATATTGCTGCCATTTAAACCGATCTGGGATCTTGACTTCTTGAGTCTCCAAAGGGCATAATTTTGCACAACAGCTTCTCCAATGACCTTCGATATACGTGTCAAATATGGTGCAACTCCCCTATATAGCCTGGTGCAACTCCCCTATAAGACTATCTCTCTATCTTACTTCTTAAGCCCCTAAAGGGCGCAATTCTTTCACGAATTGGCTGAAATTTTACACAATGACTTCTATTATAGTATCCAATATTCAATTCAATTATAGTCCGAATCAGACCATGACATGATATATCTCCAATACCATTGCAATTCTTTTCTTTTATTATTTGTTTGCCTAAAAAGAGATATCGGGAAAAGAACTAGACAAACGCGATCTATGGTGGAGGGTATATAAGATTTGGCCCGGCCGAACTTACCACTCTTTTACTTGTTAATACTTGGCGGTATATCCACATTTCGAAGGCCTCGAACTTCTTGATAATACAGTTTTTGAGTGTCCATTGTCCATTCATATAATAGTACAGACCATTCATAGCAACTTTACTTTTAATGTTATATTTATGTCGTGGCTTTTTAACACTTTTTGTATTTAACAAGTAAAAGCGTGCTAAGTTCGGCCGGGCCGAATCTTATATACCCTCCACCATGGATCGCATTTGTCGAGTTCTTTTCCCGGCATCTCTTCTTAGGCAAAAAAGGATATAAGAAAAGAGTTGCTCTGCTATTAAAACGATATCAATATATGGTCCGGTTCGGACCACAATTAAATTATATGTTGGAGACCTGTGTAAAATTTCAGCCAATTCGTATAAGAATTGCGCCCATTGGGGCTCACGAAGTAAAATAGAGAGAACGATTTATATGGGATCTGTATCGGGCTATAGACCGATTCAGACCATAATAAACACGTTTGTTGATGGTCATAAGAGGATTCATCGTACAAAATTTCAGGCATATCGGATAATAATTGCGACCTCTAGGGGTCAAGAAGTCAAGATCCCAGATCGGTTTATATGGCAGCTATATCAGGTTATGAACCGATTTGAACCTTATTTGACACAGTTGTAAAAATGTAAAAATAAAATACGTCATGCAAAATTTCAGCCAAATCGGATAGGAATTGCGCCCTCTAGAAGCTCAAGAAGTCAAATCCCCAGATCTGTTTATATGACAGCTATATCAGGTTATGGACCGATTTCAACCATACTCGGCACAGTTGTTGGATATCATAACGAAATACTTCGTGCAAAAATTCATTCAAATCGGATAAGAATTGTGCCCTCTAGAGGCTCAAGAAGTCAAGACCCAAGATCGGTTTATATGGCAGCTATATCAGGTTATGGACCGATTTGAACCATACTTGGCACAGTTGTTGGATATCATAACAAAACACGTCGTGCAAAATTTCATTCCAATCGGATAAGAATTGCGCCCTCTAGAGGCTCAAGAAGTCAAGACCCAAGATCGGTTTATATGGCAGCTATATCAGGTTATGAACCGATTTGAACCATACTTGGCACAGTTGTTGGATATCATAACAAAACACGTCGTGCAAAATTTCATTCCAATCGGATAAGAATTGCGCACTCTAGAGGCTCAAGAAGTCAAGACCCAAGATCGGTTTATATGGCAGCTATATCAAAACATGGACCGATATGGCCCATTTACAATACCAACCGACCTACACTAATAAGAAGTATTTGTGCAAAATTTCAAGCGGCTAGCTTTACTCCTTCGGAAGTTAGCGTGCTTTCGACAGACAGACGGACGGACGGACGGACGGACGGACGGACGGACGGACGGACA
This sequence comes from Stomoxys calcitrans, assembly GCF_963082655.1. Classification (NCBI taxonomy): domain Eukaryota; kingdom Metazoa; phylum Arthropoda; class Insecta; order Diptera; family Muscidae; genus Stomoxys; species Stomoxys calcitrans. The sequence continues at coordinate 91,751,518 of NC_081554.1, forward strand.
GACGGACGGACATGGCTAGATCGACATAAAATGTCACGACGATCAAGAATATATATACTTTATGGGGTCTCAGACGAATATTTCGGGTAGTTACAAACAGAATGACGAAATTAGTATACCCCCCATCTTATGGTGGAGGGTATAAAAAATAGTTTTATCGCCATTTCTATGCAGCATTTCATTTCCTTCGAAGGACCCCTCTTCAAATATTTGAAGCTTTTTTTTCAAATTTATATTTAGTCCATATGTTTCAATTATGAGTGCATGTTTTCTTACAAACTTTTGTAGACTGGTAGTGCGGCATCGTCTACATACCTTTCAATATTTATAAATTTGCCGTTTTCTTCAATGCCAATACTTTCGACTGTGTGTTTCTTGAAAAATTCTTTCCGAATATACGTATATATTGGGTTGCCCAAAAAGTAATTGCGGATTTTTCATATAGTCGGCGTTGACAAATTTTTTCACAGCTTGCGAATCTGTAATTGCATTCTTTCTTCTGTCGGTTGTCAGCTGTTACTTTTAGCTTGCTTTAGAAAAAATGTGTAAAAAGAGTATATTTGATTAAAGTTCATTCTAAGTTTTATTAAAAATGCATTTACTTTCTTTTAAAAAATCCGCAATTACTTTTTGGGCAACCCAATAGAATAGCAGTGGGGAAAGTATGTACCGTCGCCAGACTCCTCTTGGGATTCCGATTTCATCGATTTCCTCTCCGCTCGTAGTTCTTTTCATCGTATCCCAGTATCAAACTTCCATTAGTTTGTCATGCTTGGCCGTATTAAAGGACTTCTCATAAATTACAATATGAAGCAAAAAAAACATCTTTTCGAGTATCTCTATAAATCGGAATTAAATAATATCTGCCTTGTGCCTATAAAATTTTCCTGAACCCAAACTTGGGTTTTCCCATTGCGGCTTCCTATATGATTTATATCCCTTTGTGAATAATTTTTAAAAATATCTTGAGTGCATGACTCATTAGACTTATTAGTCTGAAAACGCTGCATGATTAGGTTAGGTTAGGTTTAAGTGGCAGTCTGCCATCAGACTCACTTAGACATTTTCGTCCATTGTGATACCACAGGAATAGAAGAAGGAAGATGCCTTCTAGTTCCTACCGTTGAACCATCCAGATCGCCAATTTAAAAAGCCCTATAACTTGCGAATGTTCACATCCGCTAAATCAGACAGGTTCTCAATGAAATGAGAAACTAAAGCGGAACTCCTTCTAACTGCTAGTGCCGGACACACACAGAAGGTGTTCTATAGTCTCTTCTTCCTCGATGTCCCTACAGCTTCTGCAAAAGTCGTTGCTGGCAACCTTCAGTCTGTCAGCATGTTTTCCGATTAGACAGTGACCTGTCATGACGGACACAAAGACTGAGACGTCTGTTCTAGCCAATGACAGCAAAGCAATAGACCTCTTCAAGTCTAGATTAGGCCACATAGTTTTGGAATGCTCACAGCCCCCTCTTTGTGACCATCTATCATTCGTTGCCCTTCGGGCCTGGTCCTGAAAACTTAACTTACATGTCGCTAGAGGCATACCCACAGATTCCAGTGTCCCTGGAATGTGAAAGGTAGTTCATAGTCTCGCAAGCTCGTCTGCTTTAGAATTCCCTGGCATATCTTTGCGGCCCGGCAGCCAGAACAGTTAAATTTTGAACTGTTCAGCCATCTCATTGGGAGATCTGCAACAGTCGAGGGCGGTTTTTGTGTTCAGAAATACATTCTCCAGGGATTTAATGGCTGCCTGGCTGTCTGAGAAGATATTTATGCCAATCGTCGTAATGACATTTTATCATAGCCATTCCACTACTTCCTTAATTGCAAGGATCTCTGCTTGATACACACTGCAGTGGTCGGGTAACCTCTTCGATATAACCAGTTCTAGATCTTTAGAGTACACCACAAAGCCCACCTGATTGTTTAGTATAGAATAGAAGTCTATTTAACTTCTGTTACCAGGGATATCGTAGTTCCAATCGGTTCTATCAGGAATAGTGGTACAGTAATTTTTATCATAAAGCGGCTCAGGTAGGATGTAATCCACACTGCCTGGAACATCGGATATTGTATCAAGTATAACACAGTGTCCGTAGCTGCCAAATGACCAATGAGAAAGCTCCCTTAACCTTATGGCAGAGGCATAAAATGTCCAGAGGCATAAGATGTTGTATTAAATTCATCGCATCAGATGGTGTCGTCCTTAGTTTGGCTGTGATGCACAAACAAGCCATCCTTCGGATACGGATAAGTATTGAGCAGTAGGTGCACTTTTGAAGCGCCGTCCACAACACCATTTAGCATTATAGGTCTGACAACTGCAGTATATACACAATGCATGACACGCTCTAAGCCCCCAACTTTTGCCAATGGCTTTCTTGCAGGTGTGTAGGGCAAGAGTTGCCCATTCCAAAATGTTGAATTTGAAGTTCAATTTCTTGTCTAGCAAAACACCCAGGTGTTTTGCTAGGAGATAAATGGAACATTATCTCCTCCCAAGGAGACAGGTACCACTGTAGGCCACTAGTATCTCCTACTGAAAAGAACTACTTCTGTCTTGCACGGATTTATACCTAGACCACTTTGCTGTTGCACGAATAGCTCCTGAAGAATATATCTGGCAAACTTTCCCCTAACCGCAATTGCCACGTCATCAGCATACGCAACCACTTTTACACCTTTCTCTGCCGGAGACACTAATATATTGTTAATGGCTATATTCCTTGAGGTGTTCCTCTGCTGAGCCATCTTTTTAGATCCACAGTTTCCACGCCTGCCGTAATGCATCTTTTATTAAGTAAGTTATAAATACACTTTTTTACGGTAGAGTTGATGCCTAGAAACTCCAACTCATTCATGATCGACGTCGGTTTTACATTATTGAAAGCACATTCAATGTCAAGAAATGCTACCATTGCATATTCCTTGACAGCGAGAGAACCCTCTATGTAGCTGACTAGGTCGTGAAGGGCGGTTTCAGTGTATTTGCCTTTACTATATGCATGCTGCTGCTGCGACAGGCGATCTCAAAGGATCTTTGCCCTAAGATATGTTTCTATCAACCTCTCAAAAGTATTCAGCATACAGGATGACAGACTAATAGAACGAAAATATTTCGCCTTCGTGTGGTAGGGTTTTCATCCTTTCGGAATGAAAATGACCTTCGTGTACCTCAATCCCACAGGTATATATGATATTCTGATACAAGCAGAGTAAATCTCCCTAAGCCAGGCAACCAGTCTATCAGGCAGCTTGTAATTCAACCGGTGATACATCATCAGGGACTAGCGACTTAAAGTAGTCGAAACTTTTTATCGCTCAAAGGATTTTCGGCTCAGACACAGTTTTCCTAATGGCCTCCGAAGAATGCATAACAGTGACAACCTCTTCTGGCGCCCGTTATCCGTTTGAGAATTTCACGGGAAATTTGTATCAACGAGTAGTTCTAATGTTTCCTCACCAGACATTGTCCATACATTCTCTGACTTTTGAATATACCCCACCGTAATATGTCTCGAGGGCAGAATTTTCCTAAATTCCTTAAATCATAGCAAAATCTAAAGGGAAATAAGAGATGTCATACAGAACTCTAACCTAATTCTGAAATGAATTCGGATATATTTTCCGAAGTGTCGTATCGAATTCTATCCGAATTTTTTACCCCTCACATTGTAATACTTTTCATGGAAAAGAGTTTAAAACCTGTGTCTATTGCTGTAAAAAGACATATTTCTGCATCTTCAGAGCTCTAACATTAAAATAAATGATAGAAATTACCTTTTTAAGAACACATGTTTTGAAGATAAAGTTAACTTTAACTAGCAGAGACACAAACCCTTTCAATTAGCAGCACCCTATTACGAGCTATGCTAACAATTCAACAGAAAAAATCTAAAAATAAAATCAAGTAAAATAATGAAAAATTCGGAAGAAACGACAACAAGAGGACTAAAAGGACCTCAAACATTACCAATTTTGTAAAAAATTATCTAACAAAGTAAAAAATGCATAAAGGACAAATCTACAACACCAAAAATTCCAAAGCGAAAAGTGGAAAAACTAAGAGGGGTGCTGGGTACCCACGAATAGTGAGGGAAGCTCTTGATGCCTAAGATCTAAATCAAAAAGCAAAATTTCCAAAAAGTCCACAGTATTTGAGATAATTGGCATTTAAAGTTAAAGCTAAAATTAATAAGCCATAAGCCAAACACAAAATATAGAAAACACAATAAAAATTTTCTTCCTTCGCGTAAACTATTGTATTAGCGGTACAACAAATATTACAGACTGCACAAAAAGTAAACACAAAAGAAAACAAAAGCACTTTGACATGCTGCCCAAAAATTGATCAGAATTCGTTCCGAACTATCGGAACAACAATCCCTAACCGTCCAACAAATATTGCGCATTGCAATAAAAACAAACTCGAGGAAAAAAACAACAGGATCGGAGTTCAGACATCGTGCAGAGTTCTTTCCGAAATGACAGAAGACAAATTCTTAATAGTTCAAAAAGACTCCTACGAAACGAGGTACAGACATCGTTCAGAATTCTCACCCGCCAAATATTGTGTCTGATTTTGGACAGGCTAACCTACAAGCCACAAATTCATTCAAAAGTAAGCATATAGTGTAAAGTTTTTTCTAATTTTCTAAAATTTCGTAATTGTTTATCGATATCAAGTAACAGCATATAAAATTTCTACTAAAATCATATGTACGATATCAAACAAAACAAGTAAAAAGCCGTTAAGTTCGGCCGGGCCGAACTTTGGATACCCACCACCTCAAGTATATATGTGAACCACCTTTCGTCAAAATCCAGTGAAAAATGCATACCTTATGCCCCATAGCAGCTATATAGACATATCATCCGATTTGGACCAAATGCTTAAAAGTACAAGTCATTGTTCAATCGAGAGATCGGTCTATATGGCAGCTATATCCAAATCTGGACCGATCTGAGTCAAATTGAAGACAAACATCGAAGGGCCCAACACAACTCACTGTCCCAAATTTCGGCGACATCGGACAATAAATGCGCTTTTTATAGGCCCAAAACCTTAAATCGAGAGATCGGTCTATATGGCAGCTATATCCAAATCTGAAGCGATCAGGGCCAAATTGAAGAAAGATGTCGGAGGGTCTAAGTCAACTCACTGTCCCAAATTTCAGCAAAATCGGACAATAAATGTGGCTTTTATGGGCCTAAGACCCTAAATCGGAGGATCGGTCTAAATGGCAGCTATATCCAAATTTGGACCGATCTGGGCCAAATTGACGAAGGATGTCGAAGGGCCCAACGCAATTCACTGTCTCAAATTTCAGCAAAATCGGATAATAAATGTGGCTTTTTTGGGCCTAAGGCCCTAAATCGAAGGATCGGTCTATATGGCAGTTATATCCGAATTTGGACCACTGTCCCAAATTTCAGCAAAATCTGATAATATATGTGGCTTTTATGGGCCTAAGACCCTAAATCGAAGGTTCGGTCTATATGGCAGCTATATCCAAATCTGAACCGATCAGGGCCAAATTGAAGAAAGATGTCGAAGGGTCTAAGGCAACTCACTGTCCCAAATTTCAGCAAAATCGGATAATAAATTCAGCTTTAATGGGCCTAAGACCCTAAATCTGAGGATCGGTCTATATGGCAGCTATATCCAAATCTGGACCGATCTGGGCCAAATTGACGAGGAATATCGAAGGGCCTAACACAACTCACTGTCCCAAATTTCAGCAAAATCGGATAATAAATTTGGATTTTATGGGCCTAAGACCCTAAATCGGTGGATCGGTCAATATGGGGGCTATATCAAGATATAGTTCGATATAGCCCATCTTCGAACTTAACCTGCTTATGGACAAAAAAAGAATCTGTGTAAAATTTCAGCTCAATATCTCTATTTTTAAAGACTGTAGCGTGATTTCAACAGACGGACAGACGGACGGACATGTATAGATCGTCTTAGATTTTTACGCTGATCAAGAATATATATACTTTATAGGGTCGGAAATGGATGTTTCGATGTGTTGCAAACGGAATGACGGCAAAAGTGAAAAGTTTTGATTTAAAATCAGCAGACAGTGTTTTGCTTGTATCAGAATACTTATTTTTCTGGGTGTACGCCGAATACTAAAAAATTCACAACTGTGTAGTGTATACGAAATTTCTGGCAAGTAAAAAGCTGCTAAGATGGCCCCGGCCAAATCTTCAGAAACCATCATCTTGGATTTCGCTAAAACTTTCCACAAATGGACTTAGTTGAAGGGCATATGTTTACTTTACGCACCAAATTTCTGCCAAGTCAGGAGCTGCTGAAGACTTATCGAGAGATCGGTTTATACGAGAGCTACATCAAGTTATTAGCTGAACGTTACTGACAAATAGAACGTTACTGACAATAGAACATACATTCAAATTAAAATAGAACAAAAAAAAACGTTCAGTCAATTGGTCATGGTGACCAATTCTTTTAATTATTTAGACGAAAATATTTTGCTCGTGGTAGCATTGGCATTGAGGGCAAATATTTGTTCAAGTGTTTAAAAACAAGTAATACCGCGATAAGTTCGGCCGGGTGGAATATTATATACCCTCCACCATGGATCGCAATTGTCAAGTTATTTGAATGACTTTTCAAATATATATGAGTTATATCAAGTTATATCAAGTTATTGCCCCATATGGACTGTACTTGTCATGGCTGTTAGAAGTCAAACAAATAACACCACCTCCAAAATATCAGATACATCGAGTAATAATTGCGCCCCCAGACGCTCAGAAAGTCAAATTGGGAGATCGGTTTATGTAGCACCTATACCAGGTTAACAACCGATTTAGACCATACTTGGCACAGTTGTTGGAAGTCATACCAAAATGATGTGTGCAAAATTTCAGCCAAATCGGATAAGAATTGCGCCCTCTAGAAGCTCAAGAAGTCTAATCGAGAGATCGGTTTATATGACAGCTATATCAGGTTAAGAACCGATTTGAACTATACTTAGCACAATTGTTGGAAGTCATGCCAAAAAGATATGTGCAAAAGTTCAGCCAAATCGGATAAGAATTGGTCCCTCTAGAACCTCAAGAAGTCTAATCGGGAGATTGGTTTCTATGGCAGCTATATCAGATTATGAACCGATTTGAACCATACTTAGCACAATTGTTGGAAGTCATACGATATGTGCAAATTTTCAGTAAAATTGGATAAGAATTCCGCTCTCGATTTATGTATACGGATAAAAATAGCGCGCTCTAGAAGCTCAAGAAGTCTTATCGGGAGATCGGTTTGTATGGTAGCTATATCAGGTTATGAACCGATTTGAACCATATATAGCAGTAATAGTAAAACGCCACGTGCAAATTTTCTGTCAAATTGGATAAGAATTGCACTCTCTATAGGCTCAAGAAATCAAGACCCAAGATCGGTTATATATATATATATATATATATATATATATATATATATATATATATATATATATATATATATATATATATATATATATATATATATATATATGGCAGCTATATCAAAACATGGACCAATTTAGCCCATTTTTACAATTCCAAGCGACATGCATTGCCTGCTTATATATATATATGGCAGCTATATCAAAACATGGACCAATTTAGCCCATTGTTGCAATCCCAAACCATCTGCACCAATAAGAAGTAATTGTGCAAAATTTCAAGCTCCTACCATTACTCCTTCGAAAGTTAGCGTGCTTTTGACAGACAGACGGGCGGGCATGACTAAATCGACTTAGAATGCCAAGACGATTGAGAATGTGTATACTATGTTGCGTTTCAGATCAATATTAGGATGTGTTACAAACGGAATGACGAAATTTGTATATCCCCATCCTATGGTGCAAGAATTGCGCCCTCTAGAGGCTCAAGAAGTCGAATTGGGCGATCGGTTTATATGGGAGCCATATCGGGCTATAGACCGACATTGACCATATTTGGCACGGCTGTTGAAAGTCAACACAGATGAGAATTGTGCTCTCTGGAGACTCAAGATCCGAAATTAGTTTATATGGGAGCTGCATTATCAAAACATTGGCCTATATGACCCATTTGTAATCCCAAACGACCAAAACTTATACTAGGGTGTATTTGTGAAAAATGTGAAGCGCCTAGTTTTACTCCTTCCAACGTTAGCGTGCTTTCAATCAACAGACAGGCGGACATACGTACAAGCATGGCTTAATCGACTCAGAATGTCGAGACGATCAAGGATAGATACATTTTGTTGGGCCTTAGATCAATATTTCAATGTGTTACAAACGGCATGACGAAATTAGTATACCCCAAACCTATGGTGGAGGGTATACCAATTCTCTTATTATTTACGAATTTGAATATTTGTTTTTTTTTTTTTTACTTCTTGATAATTGTCTTCATTGAGTAAATGTCACCTTTGCCCCAGGTAATTAACAATTGTCCACGTAGCTCTGAAGAGGAGACGGCATAAGTTCCCGCCATAGTCGAACTTCCTACCCACAACCCCACTCCCAGCCAATTGCTTAGTGAATACTTGGGAATAACGAAGAAAAAACGCAGAAGGCAGAAAATCGCATAATTGAATTTAACGATATTCTCAATGATTGAATAGCCAACAAAGAGATGGGCGATATAAATAGAGCAAGTCTACATTTGATGTAATATTAGAAACTCAATGCATGATATGTACAAGCAGAAAGATACAATATGGAGAGTGTAGACATCAAAGTGTACGTATCATGTGTGTCATGCATTGGAGCTGATAGGAGGGATGTATATTAAGTTTTAAAACCACAAAATTAAAATTGAGAAGGCTCTAAGTTGGACGGAAAAAATCAAACCCACTAATTTTCAATGCCATTGCATTCTGTTAACCTCCAACCTAGATCTATGATAAAAGTACCAAGAAACTGATTGGCAGATGCGATCAATGGATTTCGAACTTTATCGTGTCAGCATCGTTTCAGGTGACTTTATGCTAATATATAGTCTTTTTTCACATCGTTCCCAACTGACTCACATAGGCTTGCTAGAGTCGTCAATCAATGGATGGCACTATCGACAATATCGATCATTTAATTGTTGCGTCAATATCGATCATTTTTTAAACTATCGATACCATCGGTAAAATTTTTATTTTTTTTTTTTTTTTTTGTTGAAATGTATCCTTTTTTGATAAAAATTATTGGGCTAACCACTAATTCCATAATTCATAACCCAAATAGTAGTAAGAGCGTGCTCAGGTCGGACGGGCCGAATCTTATGTACCCTCCACCATGGATGCGTTTATCGATTTCTTTGCGCGGTATCTCTTTTTAGGCAAACAAAGAATAATGAATAAAAACTGTTATGCTATTCCATAAATGAATTGAATGCTGAACATTGTAATTGTCAATGTGTAATATTTCGGTACATTCGGATAAGAATGAGCTTTGTAGGGGCTCAAGAAGCAAAATCAGGAGATCGGTTTATGTGGGAGCTGTATCAAGCTAAAAATCGATTCAGACCATATTGAACACGCATGGGAGAAGCCATTGTACAAAATTTCTGCCAAATCGGATTATAATTTCGCCCTCTATAGGCTCAAGAAGTCAATATCCCAGATCGGTTTATATGGCAGCTATATTAGGTTATGTACAGATTTACGGCATACTTAACACAGTAGTTGGATGTCATAACAAAACACCTAATGCAAAATTTCAGCCAAATCGAATGAGAACTGCGCCCTCTAGCGGCTCAAGAGCTCAAGATCCAAGATCGGTTTATATGGCAGCTATAACAGGTTATGAATAGATTTTAACCATACTTATCACAGTTGTTGGAAGTGGTACCAAAACACCTCATGCAAAATTTCAGCCAAATCGGATGAGAATTGCGCCCTCTAGAGGCTCAAGAAATCAAGACCCAAGATCGGTTCATATGGCAGCTATACCAAAACATGAACCGATATAGCTCATTTACAATCCCAACTGACCTACACTAATGAAAAGTATTTGTGCAAAATTTCAAGCGGCTAGCTTTACTCCTTCGAAAGTTAGCGTGCCTTCGACAGCCAGACGGACGGACAAAGCCAGATCGACTTATAATGACATGACGATCAAGAATATATATACTTTATGGGGTCTTAGACGCATATTTCGAGGTGTTACAATCAGAATAACGAAATTAGTATACCCCCATCCTATGGTGGAGGGTATAAAAAAGACTCGATAGGTCGAGAACTGTTGAGAACCAGGAATATAGTGGAAGTTCAAAGCTCAGCTCGGCCGAATTTGAGAGTTTTTTTGCATTTTCTTTGAAAATATGCAATTTCACATTTAACAAATTTGTCGAAACTTTCGACTGTAAAGATAGGGGAGAAAGTGGCACAGGGCATGCCACAGGGACATTTTATCGACACTCCAAAATAATCTTTTACGGATGCTGACTTAAGAGGGATTTGAACAGACAATGGTGACAATGTTATAATACTTCTAAGGGGCAAAGATCCAAATCAGCTTTGCAGAAAGACGAAAGGGTATTGGAAATGTCATACGACTTGGCTAGACTAGGTTCTGAATGTTAACTCACAGAAGACTGAAATTTGCCTGTTAACGAGGAAGGTAATGTGGGCCAATTTGGCGCACCACGTTTCGATATCTGAGAATTACTTAGGAGTGACCTTGGACAGGTAACTTAACTGGGAGTGTCACATTCGAGAGCCTACCGAGAAGGCTCCTAGATGCTGAGCTCTATGTAGAAGGGCCGTAGGCTCGAAATAGTCTATTGGATTGACAGAAGCGTGTTTAGACCAATACTTACTTACTCCTCAGTATTTTGGTGGATTTCGATGGAGAAAAATGCATCGTAAGTATAATACAACAGGCATAGGCGGGGCGATGAGGACCACGCCCATTGAGGCACTGGAGACTATTTAAGACATCAGACCCAGATTAAGTGTGAGGCAGCCACAGCGGTTATGAGAATTAAGACGATGGGAAAGTGGATAGAGGTTAATAGCAGACCACCCTATAGTGGTATAATCTAAGCACCGATAGGAAATATGGAACAAATGGATGGATTTCGGCTAGAATGCTTGAGACGACAATTGAGGTCGAATGCGGAAAACTGATCCCTGCGGTCTTGGATTGATGGGAACTCTGGAACAGCCATGTGGAACTTCAAACTGCATAGATGGATCAAAGCTAGAAGGCAGAGTGGGCCTGGAGATCGGTTCTGCAGGCGGAGATTCGGGCGATCTCGGAATGCTGGAAGTAATATTGTGTTAGAGTTAGAACGTCGAATGTGAACATCTTTACAGACATAACGTCGCAAATAGTCTTGGAGTGTAAGAAGATTAATTCCTTCTCCGAGGATGGCACGATCGGCATTGTTTAAGTGCCGGGTCATACCGGAGTAAGTGGGAATAAAATACCGGTTTGGCCTTGAAGTCCAGAGGATTGCCACCTGTAAACTTGGTGAATCCGAAGCCTTTCGGGTTCGACGTAGTCTGAGTTAAGAGAGTGAGCGATAGACGCGCATATATAGCACAGTAGAACGGTGAAAAGGTTGGCAAAAGCATTTCCTATGTCATTGCCCGGCTTTGGTGGCTAGTAGTCATCGGCACTTAGGTGTGGACACAATGCCCGGCTTAAATCGACTTAGAGTCGTGGAACGGAAAACAATTAGGAATTCTGTAAGTAGTACAAAATTGCCTTACTTAGATTTTTTCGAAGTTAGTTTTTAGTATTTAGAGCGCACAACAAGCCGATTACTGGTTTAGGTGTGTGTCCATGGCGACATGGGTCGGATTAATGTCCACATCCTCTTTTCAACCTTACCTATTGCTCAATATGCTCATATTTAGCATCATGTCTTTGTAAGTCCTAAATTTAGCTGGGACTAGCCTTTTGACCAATTGGTGTAACCGAAACCGGAAGTTTTCGAATTATTCGTCAACATTTTGGGAATAAAACTTAAAAAACAAAAACAAGTAAAACCATGCTAAGTTCGGCCGGGCCGAATCTTATATACCCTCCACCATAGATCGCATTGAGGTCATTCATTACCCGCTATCTCTTTTTAAGCAAGCAAACGGAAATGGATAAGAATTGCAATGCTATTGAAGCTATAGTATATGATATTGTGGTCCATAATTGGACTGATTGTTGGAGGCCTTAGTAGATGTCATTGTGTAGAATTGCGCGGCTCAAGAATTGTAGAATTGCGGGGCTCAAGAATTAAAATCGGGAGATCGTACACCTAAGCCAGTAATCGGTTTGTTGTGTGCTCTGAGCCGCTTTTTGATAAAAAATGACTGTACCACTATTCCTGTTAGAATCGATTGGTGGCTACGATGTCCCTGGTAACAGACGTTATATAGACTTCTATACGGATGGTTCCAAACTAATCGACCATGTGGGCTTTGGGGTGTACTCTAAAGATCTAGAACTGGTCATATCGAAGAGGTTACCCGACCACTGCAGTGTGTATTAAGCAGAGATCCTTGCAATTAAGGAAGTGGTGGAATGGCTAAGATATAATGTAATTACTACGATTGGCAGAAATATCATCTCAGACAGCCAAGCAGCCATTTAATCCTTGGAGAACGTATTTCTGAACACAAAACCCGCCCTCGACTGTCGCAGATCTCTCAACGATATGGCTGAACAGTTCAAAATTCACCTGTTCTGGGTGCCGGGTCGCAGAGATATCCCAGGGAAATCTAAAGCAGACGAGCTTGCGAGACTAGGAACTTCCTTACTCATTCCAGGAACACTGGAATCTGTAGGTATGCCTCTAGCGACAAGTAAGCTAAATTTTCAGGACCAGGCCCGAAGGGAAACGAATGATAGATGGTCACAAAGAGAGGGTGTGAGCATTCCAAAACTATGTGGCCTCATCTAGACTTGAAGAGGTCTACTGCTTTGCTGTCATTGGCTAGAACAGGCGTCTCAATCATTGTGTCCGTCATGACAGGTCACTGCCTAATCGGAAAACATGCTGACAAGCTGAAGGTTGGCGATTTATACGAAAGATTCCAATAACAATCTCCTAACTATGAACTGTAGGCCGCTCAGACAGACAATGCCACTGATGCCAATTTCTCACCAGCTCAGAAACGAAAGTCAATCTAATGATGTCTTTGCCCTATAGTGGGTTAGTTAAGAATCCGATTGTTCAAATTTTCCGGTTCCAATGACATTATCCATTAAGGTAAAAATTACTTTAATTTTTTCAAATGCCAGGTAGTCTGCATTTTATTTTGGAGTAGGATTATAAATTATTTGTAAACATTCTTCAGGATTACTTAAAACTTATTTCTATAATCAATTAAGAAAATTACAAGTTGACCTGAGCAATGTATTACGATTGTCCAATAACCCTATATAGTAAGTATCAAAAAATATTACAACCTGATCCATGTAATAAAGTGTATATATATGTAGTCAGGAAGTTGGTGTAATAAACAAATGTATGATTCTATCGTGACTTTGATCCATTGTCCTTTATGTAAAGCGGACATTTTACAACGTGCTGAAACCGTAATTATTACACTTTATGGAGTGACATACAAGATTTGTATTGTGATGTTTATTTTACAGAATGTCTAGAGAAGAATAGCAAGTCCTCAAATTCTCATTTGTTGATAAGAACTACACGCAGAGAAATTAGTCTGCTGATATCCGCAAGCACCGACTACTGTTGGTAGATTAAATATTTTAATCTTTTGAATGCAAAATTCAAATTTTGCCCATGAACATTCCACTAAGGAACAGGGAAAAACTGCTCTCATATCAATGAGTGCAGTCCGATTTAAGTTTTTAGGCTCAATGATAAAGGGCCTCCTTTTTATAGCCGAATCCGAACGGCGTGCCGCAGTGCGACACCTCTTTGGAGAGGAATTTTACATGGCATAGTACCTCACATGTTGCCAGCATTAGGAGCGGACAACCAACGCTGAAAATTTTTTCTCATGGTCCCGCCAGGATTGGAACCCAGGCGTTCAGCGTCATAGGCGGACATGCTAACCTCTGCGCTACGGTGGCCTCTTTTGAATGAATTCTTGAAAAATTGGCAAACTTCTAAACAATAATAGAGGCATTTGCTATGTATAAATAAGAAAATGTCAATTCTTTAATTTTGTTTGCTGTTATTAAAATTTGTTAAAAAATTAACAAATTGTGGAAAATTGGAAAAAAATTTACGTTATATGCTTGTAAAATTTAAAGATGGAATATAAAATTTTTTTGAGATTTTGGAGTTTTTTTTTTAACTTTCTGCCATTTAAAACAGCCGAATATGTTTGCTGTTTTAGCATCAAATTCCTGCCTTCCCATCTTCAACAGACTTTCTGCTGTTACAGCAAACATTTTTGCTGTTTTTACTAACAAATTTCCCCTGTTCCTTAGTGCATGGGCAAAATTAGCATTTACTACCAAATTTCTCTGAGTGTATATTTGACTATGCATGGACATAAGAGCAGATTGCTAAATTTGTTTTTAAATTACGATAAACTTTGGAGAGTATTGCAATTAGGTTAGGTTGGGTAGCATACTTAGACAGTTTGCAGTACATTGTGATATCAAAGTAGCAAACTAACCTGTAGGGAAGCGAGCCAATTTTTATTTCAAATAGTTGTTGATATGTCAACAAGGTTTTGTCCAGCTAAATTCAAAGATAGCATAGCTAATTGATGACATTTTGAGCTCTCTGTGTGTTAGCAGAAAGTGAGAGCTCTTTATACCCTACACCACTACTGTGGTACATGGTATTATAGCTTATTTGTTTGTAACACCCAGAAGGAAGAGTGATAGACCCATTGATAGGTATACCGATCGACTCAGAATCACTTTCTGCCATGTTAATTTGTGTACAAACTACAGTTCGCAGTTTTCATCCGATCGTCTTCAAATTTGGTACAGGCATGTTTTTCGGCCTAGATACGAAGCTTATAGAAATGCGATAAAATCGGTTCAGATGTGGATATAGCTCCCATATATACATGTTCGTCCGATTTTTAGTAATAATACAATAAAATGGTTTCTTGTTGGAATTGGAAAAGATCGGTTCAGATTTGGATATAGGTCCCATATATACATGTTCGTCCGATTTTTAGTAGTAATGCAATAAAATGGTCATTTGTTAACCGAATATATATATCGCCCGATTTTCACACCTAGAGCCACGGCAATCGCATTTATTGACCAATCTTCCCAAAACTTTGTACAACCATTTCCTCGACGACTTCCACAATGTCTATAAAGTTTGCTCGAAATCGGTTCAAATTTAGATATAGCTCCCATATCCGTCCGATTTGCAGTAATATTGCAATAAAATAGTCTTTTGCAACCCATTTCTCTCGAAATTACCGATGAATTTCAAGGAAATCGGTTCAGATTTAGATATAGCTCTATCGCCCGATTTTAACTTTTAGAGTCCCAGCAATCGCATTTATTGGACGTAATCGGTTCAGATTTGTATATATATATATATATATATATATATATATATATATAGCTCCCATATATATGTTCGTCTTGAGAAATATCCCAAGAAAGTGCTAATTTTTTAACCAATTCTTTCGAAATTTTGCAGGAAGGATTTTTTTATGACTCTCGATATTACTGGTGAATTTCATAGCAATCGTCCCAGATTTAGATATAGCTGTCATATTGCCGTATTTTTACCGCTGAGCCACTGCAAGCGCATTGTTTGACCAATCTTGCTAATAACGCTTTCCTCGACGACTACCACATTATCTGAGAAGTTTGGTCGAAATCGGTTCAAAATTAGATATAGCTCCCATATACATATGTTTTTTCCGGTAAATTTCTGTTGTTGTGGCAAACACCTTTGCTGCTTTCAACAACATGGTTTTTACTAGGTCCATACGGCCTATTATACAATATTATTCAAATTTACGTATGTTTCGATCGCATCTACATATGTATGAAAGTATATACAAGTATAGGCACATGGCGGACGATACATTCATTCCAACGATCACATTACAGGCCATACATTTTCTTCCCCAACAAAAAAAGAAAAAAATCTAGATTTAAGGTTTTGTTTTTGCTTGACCCCCGCTCGAGCACCTTTGGCACCCCTCGAGTGATCGCTGAGTGCTGAGGCATTGTAATTTCCTTGAACTTGTTGCGCCAAAAAGGCAATCAAGACAAAAACCAAAGCAAAAAAAAACAAAATAAAAATCACTGTCTGAAATGTGCACAGCGTTCCGATGGCGACGATGTACATGTCTGACAGGAGGGTTTGTAGAGTGCGGGGTCTGTTGTGCGGCCTAGCCAAAGCAACAAAAATGATAAACCAAAACAAACCGCAACATCAGAATCTTGTAGTTACTCTCTAGACACGTTCCTTCCGAGAAGCCGCAAGAAAAGGTTCACTGATTGAGCTTGACATTGCCGCCTCTGAAAACTGTAAGACCAAAATCCAAAACTGAATGAACTTGAATTTAAAATGCTTTTATTTTATCACAGCAACTTCAATGCCACATAGTAAGTGTATTTATTTATGTTGTTAAATTTTTATAATAAACGTGAATACAAGTTGCCTGAGATTGTGTGTTTAAATACTACGGGAAGATTCATCGTTGTCTGTTCATGTTTGGAAATGTTGATTACAAAACGAAATGGTAAGTTCTAGTTTGACAACGCACTGTAGGAAATGGCTATAGTAAATCTAAGCTCAGGAAAATCAGCAAACAGTAGGTTTGTTTTATTTAGCAATTAAGCGGATTTTCTCGCTTACATTGTATGGAGAAAAATGCTTACAAAGCGGCCGTTTATTAATGACATTGTTGGAAAGCGTTTAAAATAGAAAACATATGGAGTCATCATTCAAACAGAATAACAATACTGAAAGAGGAAGAACGCAACACATTTTTTGAATGATTAAACGATCTGGAGTGCAAAAAATTTTTAAAAAAATTATAATTATGTATTCCGAGAAACATTTATTTATAAATAAAATTGCATACTTATTTTCTTGTTGTTTTGTTGATATTGGATTTCTTTGGATGAGTGTTAGTATTGATAAACGTTAAAATACATTTAGCGGGAAGAGCGTTTTATTTGTCCATTAGCCAGCAAATCCGTTAAATTGGCAAACAGAACAAACCAAGTGTATGTTACAGATAAGTTAAAAATGAGATGTATTTTAACTATAAAGGTCATTTAAAACATCCCGATTAAAAATATTTTTATTGGCAGATCCATTTCTATCTGCCATCAGATGTAATTCGATCATATTATATCTAATTAGATGCCATAAGATAAAATTTGATCTCAAATTAGTCCCGAATTTTTAAACTTTTTATTAGGGACATTATAATTCCGCCTGCCTGTTGGAAACACGCCACAATTTTTTTTAAATCGGGTTATGTCTAAATCTGAATCAATTTGACTAAAATCCAGAAAAAAAAGCGAGCTAAGTTCGGCCAGGTCGAATCTTGGGAACCCACCACCATGAATTCTGCTAAAATACCGGAGCTATATCTAGTTATAAACAATTCTAAGTCCATTGTGATACCACAGTATCGACAGACCAAGGCTTCTGGCGGGAATCGAACCCACGACCCCTGCACTGGTAATCCAAGAACGCTACCAACTCGGCTACCGGGGCGCCCGTCATAACAAGACACTATACGCAAATTTCAGCCAAATAAAATAAAAATAGCGGCTGTAAGGGCTCAAGAAGTGAAATAAGGAGATCGGTTTCGGTTTCGGAGATCGGTTATATCATGTTCTTGACCGATTTGAACCGTACTCGGCACAGTAGTTGAGAGTCATAACAGAACACCATGTACAAAATTTCAGCCAAATGGGATGTAAATTGCGGCTTCCAGATTTAAACCGTAATTGGCACAGTTGTGGAAAGTCAAAGTAGAACACTATGTGCAAAATTTCAGCCGACAAAAATTGCGGCTTCTAAGCGCTCAGGAAGTCAAGTCGAGACATCGGTTTATATGGCAGGTAAATCAGTTTATAGACTGATTTGACTCCGTTGTTGGGTGATATAACAGAATGCTATGTGCAAAATTTCAGCCAAATCGGTTGAAAATCGAGACTTCCAGGGGCTCAAGAAGTCAAATCGGAAGATCGGTTTATATGGGAGCTATATCCAAATCTGAACCAATATGGCACATTTGCAATCCCCAACTGTGCAAAATTTCAGGCGGTTAGCTCTACTCGTTCGACCGCTATCGTAATTTCGACAGACGGACATGGCTAGTTCGAATCAAAATTTCGAGACGATCAAGAATATTTATACTTTATGGGGTCCTAGATCAATATTTCGAGGTGTTACAAATGGAATGATTAAAGAATGATTAGGTTGATAAATGCGCTTGCAAACCACCAGAAGTTAACATCGGGCAATACATATGTTTGAGAGCTACATCTAAATCTTAACCGATTTCTATAAATTTCACCAGTAATGTAGAGAGGCTTAAGAGGATGCTTTGTACCAAATTGTATGAGACCTCAATAACAAATGGCAACATTATTGCACTATTAGTCCAATGCGAACGAACATGTATACGAGAGCTATATCCAAATCTGAACTGATTTTTTTCCAGTTTCAATAGGCTTGGCGTTCTACGGGACCAAGATTGTCTTTTTCAAGATTGGGAAGACTAGCATAGGCAAATATCCTCATGTTGAGACATCAGGCCGTGAAATAACAGAAAACTCAATACCGCCTAACGAACACGGGGCCGACGATGGAAACATCAATGACTTTCTCATGATTCGGAAGACTAGGATAGGCGAAGATCTTAAAATTGAAACATCATGCAGTGCTGTGACAGGAAATTCAGTGCAGCCTAACGAAAAGGAGGACCAATGAATGAGGTCACCCAGATTAACTCACGCTCTGGTGAAGAAAATCAGCAAGGGCAAGATTCATATTGCCTTACTTGAGGAGTTATGGACGACCTGGAACAAGGTTTCTGGAATGAACCATATCGACTACCAATTGTTCTATGGTACTCGTTACTTGTCATAAAAATTTAAGATATATATTTTTCCCAGAGTTGTCAACGTCGGATGTATAGGAAATGTGGGGAAAATGATTTCCTACTTCATTGCCCGGCTATTGCGGCTAACAAACAACGACACTAAGTTGGGAACACAATACAAGAAACAATTGCGGACCTTGCAAGTAGCAAAGAATTCCCGAATTAGACTTTCTCTTTCGATGTTACTTCTAAGTATTTAGAGCACAAAACAAGTCGATTATTAATTAATATCTGCATCCTCATTTCAACCTAACATAACCTAAAGAAACAAATTAACATGGACAGAAAGACGGACATATCTAAATAAAATCAGAAAGTGATTTTAAGTCTATTATCATACCTATCTCTCTTTCTTTTGGGTATTAACAAGTGCAGTTATAAACCCTATACAACAGAAGTGGTGTGGGGTATGAAAACGCTTTCTACGCTCTCAAATTTTTTCATAGGTTTGATAGATTCGTTCTTCTTGCCATCTTTTCAGTTTCTACAAAAATCAGTTGGTAGAGTGAAAGGAAAAGAAGAAGAAATCACCATGACATCGAACATTCAAACGTCTTGATAATCAGTCTTTAAATCACCTTATTTTTGGATTTTGATTCCTTAGGAGAGTTCTAGAGCTTTACCTCTGATATTGGAATTTTTTCTGCAAAAACTCCTTAGTTTTTTATTAAATTTTTGCAAACATTTCAACGATTCATCAGTAAATTGGCCACCATAGCGATGTTAGCATGTTCGCCTAATCAGGCTAAAGTTCTGATCTCAAATCCTGCCGAAAGGTATTTAATCTTCCAAACTTCACTACTAAATGGAGTCGCGCTGCGCCACGCTATTTGAACTCCGCAATAAAAAGAAAAGCTTATCATTGATCTTAAACTGTTTTTAACAACGCACATTGAAATGAAAGAAATATTCCCGCTGTTCCTCAATGAAATATTCATGGACAGCACACCGCATTCAAATTTGGACCCAACATAATATAATGCCGGTCTTTTGTTGACTTGGAAATTTTTATTTTAAACCAGCTAACTAAATACTCTTCAATACATTGTGAAACTTTAATTAATTAAAATAAACATATGACAACTGCCTATTATGTTAAAAAACTAAATATCGTTATTGTAGAAAGATTTTAGAAGAACTATTGCCGCTGGCAATACACCAAAAAAAAAAAAATTATATTGAAAACAAGTAAGAGCGTGCTTAGTTCGGACGGGCCAAATCTTATATACCCTCCACTATGGATCGCATCTGTCGAGTTCTTTACGCAAAGAATAATGTATAAGGACAGAGGAGGAGTTAAATCAAGTTATAGTCCGATTCGGGGCTTAAGAAGCAAAGTCGGGAGATCGGTTTATATGGCAGCTTTATCAGGCTATGGACCGATTTGGCCCATTTGCAATCCCAACCGACCTACATTAATAAGAAGTATTGGCGCAAAATTTCAAGCGCTTAGCTTTACTGCTTCAAAAGTTAGCGTGCTTTCGACAGACAGACGGACGGACGGACATGGCTAGATCGACTTAAAATGCTATGACGATCAAGAATATATATACTCTATGGGGTCTTAGAGGCATATTTCAAGGTCTTACAAACAGAATGACGATATTAGTACACCCCCATCCTATGGTGGAGGGTATAAACATATACGCTTTGTCGCTAAGCAAATGCGAATAGTACAACTTATTATAGAAAATTTAAAAAGGTTTTGCTTTCAGAAAAACAGAATATATTAATATTAATTTCACATTATTATACCCTCCAGCACAGGATGGGGGTATACCAATTCGTCATTTCGTTTGTAACACCTCGAAATAATTGTCTAAGACCCCATAAAATATATATATTCTTGATCGTCATGACATTTTAAGTCGACCTAGCTATGTCCGTCCGTCTATCGAAAGCACACTAACTTTCGAAGGAGTAGAGATAGGCGCTTGAAATGCATAATTACTTCTTAATAATGTAGATCGGTTGGGATTGTAAATGGTCCATATCGATGCATATTTTAATATAGCTCCCATATTAACCGATTTCCCGATTGTACTTCTTGAACCCCTATTGACCGCTTTTCTTATCCGGTTTAGCTGAAATTTTGCACAATGACTTCTCCTATGACCTCCAACATAAGTGCCAACAATCCATTATCCTTTGTTTGCTTAGAAAAGGGATATCGGGCAAGGAACTTGACAAATGCGATCCATGGTGGAGGGTATATAAGATTCGGCCCAGCCGAAATTAGCAAACTTTTACTTGTTTTTTCATACATTATTCAATTGATTTTTGTCAACAAACAAAGAAATGCCTTGTGGATGTGAACAAACTTTTCAGGCTAAGCTGACATATTATAATAAATATGGTAAGCTGTACTGTGTAGACTCCTAAACTATTTATCCATTCCAATGCGTAAATTGTATATACAATTCAGCATCTACTATCAAACGATAAAAGAATGCTTTAAATTTCATTAAAATCAATTAATAACAAACCATAAATTTAAACCTAAAAAAATCTGTCTTCATTAACATTTTTATGCCGACCACGAAGGTTATACTAATCTACAACTTCGAAATATTGATACAAGTATGTGACCCAATAAAGTACATACGAATGTATTCCGGAATTCATTTTCACCTTTCCCTTAAAAACAACATATGTAAATATCATGTGAACAGGAAGCCAAAACTAAAAATTCTTTGGTTTTATTTATTTATTTATCTTATGATGAAAATGTATGAAATTTTAGCACTTTATTCACATGATAATAAAAAGTTGTATGAAGGGGTGAAAGGCAAAGTGAGTCGTAGAACACCCCAGATAATTTCTTGTTCATCTTCCGTACTGTCGTACGGATGGGTCTGTATACCCATCTGCGAAAATCATGATACCGGTCAAAAAACTAAGGATATCCACTTAAAATTTTGCACAGATACGATTCTCTTTAATATCGTTGGGGGTTAGATATGGACCACATCATATCATATTTAGATAAAGCTCTTACATAAAGTGGTCCTTCGGCTTGACTTCTTGAGCCCTTATTAATCGTAATTGTCATCCGATTTGGTCGTAACCCATTTTTATATACCCTCCAACAATTGGTTGTATGTAATGTTTACACCGAAGTCCGGCACGGAATCAAGGCAAGTTTTCTCAACTCTGAATACGACACAATACGACACCGGATAATTCTTATTACTTGAAATTACTGATCTTCAGAAGGCTTTTATTGAATGCACCTGACCTTACACAACACAAAATATACGCAATATTAAATCATAACGGTTTGGTTTGTTGCTATAGAATTTGGAGAGAGTGTAGATATGGCCAAAAACTATCGATTGCATCTTTTTAGCGGTCAGTACTCGGTTTGGTATTAGATATGTATGGTCAATTTCAATTTTAGGTTTCAATATCTACAAAAAAATAAAATATATGTCAATAATAAATTTGTTGTTATGGTTTAAAAAACATTTTGTTTTTTGTCTTAACTTCACTAAAAATATTTGCTTAGTAAACGTGTTCAAATATATGTGTAGTAAAGTAGAATAGACGTTTTTAATTAGCAGTCTGTGTGTGGTAAAACTATTTTTAGGCCCTGTGAAAATTAATATTTCAATAAATTTTTGTTGTTGTGAGGCTAGCAGAATAAACAAGTAAAGAGGCAGTAAGTTCGGCCGGGCCGAACTTTGGATACTCACCACCTCGGGTATATATGTAAACCCCCTTTCGTCACAATCCGGTGAATATTGGATAACTTATGCACCCAAATTCGGCACAGACATTGAGTGGTCTAATAAATATAAGTCACTGTTCAATTTTGTAGAGCAAAATTTTGGTCCTTTTTGCAGCAATATCCAAATATAAACCGATCTGAACCATAAATAACACGGATGTCGAAAAGCCTAACATAAGTTACTGCGTCAAATTTCAACGAAATCGGATAATAAATGCTCTCAAGAGTTCTTTCTATATGGCACCTATAACCAAATCTGGACCTATGTGGACCAAATTAAACAAGGATATAATAATTAACCTATTTTATTATGACTCCAATACTATATACATAGTTATATCTTAATGGGGGCTGGTCGCGATCATATTTTATTCAGGTCAGCTTTTTATGGGATTAAGACCCTAAATTGCAAGATCGGTCAATATGATAGCTATATCTATATAACCTGTTTTTTTTTTCTGTCAGCCAACACGCAGGGGATGTCCCCTATGAATGCAGTGCTTTGCGTTGGCGAGAGGAAATTAGGAATTGAATGGGGGGAAAGGATCTAGTGCTTTTTGACATTTGTCTTAAATCTTTGGATGTCAAAGTGGGTGGGAAAAACATTAGCCGGAAGTCGATTCCACATACGAAGGGTTCGGGCGAAATAAGAATTCTCTCTATAATGCATTGTGCGGTCCGCTGGCCAATCAATTACAAACGGGTGTGAGTTCCTGGAATGTCTACTATCCCTGACATACATCCTTACATCACGAATAAGAAGACGAATATCAGACGAACACACACCATGAAAGTACCGATAGAACAGCGCCAAATAACTTACATTGCGACAATGATTAAGGGAGGCAATAGAGTTGGAAACCCCACTGTCCCCAATCAACGCCATCGCTCTCCTCTGTACATGGTCCAGTAGCTCCAGGGATGATTTTGAAGCTCCAGTTCATACATGTGAGTTGTACTCTATTTTCGGCCTTATGAAAGTTGTGTAGATGTTAAGAAGATCAGACGGAGTGAAGTAATTCTTACACCGTTTAAGGAAGCCTAAACATTTGAATGCTTCTTTCGACACTTCAAATGCATGTTTAGCCCAACGGACATCACTTTGTATTTTCATGTCCAGAACATCAAGAGCTTCTGATTGCTCAACATCTACACCGTTGATAGACAAAGATGATCGTAATGGGTCAGCGAATCGTTTGTGTGACAACAAGCAGCACTGAGTCTTACGTGCATTAAAATCTACTCGATTCATTCGACCCCACTCAGAAATGGCCAGCAAATCCTGGCAGAGTGTATTGTCCATAACCCGCCTCTTGTCCTCAATCTCTCGGAGACTTGGCCTATGGTCGAATGAGTACGAATGACAGAGATTACTGTCATCCGCAAATGAGTAGGTCGGATTCGATGTCTGATCCAATAGATCGTTGATGAAAATTAGAAAAAGAGAAGGAGAGAAGGAGGATTTGACTATATTTGGGGCGGATGTCGGGAGGCTTAAAACAACTCACTTTTTTCAAATTTCAGCGAAATCGGATAAACAATAAAGCTTTTATGGGCTTCAGAAACTTTATTGACAGATTGGTCTATATGACAGTTATATCTTAATATAGTCAGATCTGAACCATATTTGGGTCGAATGTTGGGAGGCCTAAACCTACTCACTGTTTCAAATTTCAGCGATATTGGATAAAAAATAAAGCTTTTAATGCCTTCAGACCCTTTATCCTCAGATCGGTCTATATAGCAGCTATATCCAAATATGGTCCGATTTGGCCCGTTCAAAATCTTAACCAACGTGCATCAAAAAGACGTCTCTGTGTCAAATTTCAGCTTAAAATTTTAATTTTTGAAGGCTGTGCAGTGATTACAACAGACGGATATACAGACAGACAGACATACGGACATCGTTAAGTCGTCTTAGAATTTTACGACGATCCGAAATATTGTATATATACTTTGTAGGGTCCGAAATTGATATTTCGATGTGTTGCTGGCGGCCTTCGACATCCCTCTTCAATTTGGACCAGATCGGTCCAGATTTGGATATAGCTGTCATATATGGTTCGTAAATGTAGCACATTTATCACCTGATCATCTGAAAACTTTACACTACGCGCTTTTCTGCGACAACTGCAAAACGTGTGGATTTCGCTCAAAATCGGTTCAAATTTGGATATAGCTCCCATATATTTTTTCGCCCGATTTGGCCTAAAAGATTCCCTTATGACTCCCTCTATTGCAGTTTCAAAGAAATCGGTTCAAATTCATACATAACTCCCAAATATATTTTCATTCGACATTTAGTAATACTGCATTAATTTGGTAATTTCTTAACAGAACCTCACAAAATTTGGCACAAGGGTTCCTCTTATGACTCTTTTGATCACTAGTGAATTTAATCAAAATCTGTTCAAGTTTAGATATAGCTTCCATATATATGTCTCCGGATTTTAACTTTAAGGGCTTTAAGGGATCGGTTTATATGGGAACTGTATCTAGTTATTGACCAATTTAGGCCGTTCTTAGTATAGTTAATTGAAATAATAACAGTATAATAATATCGTGCGAAATTTCATACTAATCGGATAACAGTGCGGCTTCCAAGCGCTAAAGAAGTCAAGTCGGGAGCTCGGTTTATAGGGGAGCTTTACCAAGTTCTTGATCGATTTAGATCGTACTTGCCACAGTTGTGGGAAGTCATAAAAGAACATTACGTGCAAAATTTCAGTCAAATCGGACAAAAATTGCGGCTTGTAAGGGCTTAAGAAGTCAAATCGGGAGATCGGTTTGTATGGGAGCAAAATCGGGATGTTCTCCTATTTGGACCATACTTGGCACCATTGCTGGTGCAACATTTCAGCCAAATCGGACAAAAATTGCGGCTTGTAAGGGCTTAAAATTTCAAATCGGAAGATCGGTGTATATGATAGCTATATCTAAACCTTACCCGATATGGCCCATTTGCAATCCCCAACGACCTACATCTTTATTCGTTCGATCGCTTTCGTGATTTGGACTAGACCGACTTAAAATGACCAGACGATCAAGAATGGGGTCGACGATTATGGGGTCGATATTTCGAGGTTTTACAAACGGAATGACTGGGTTAATTAACCCCCATCCTATGGTGAAGGGTATAAAAACCAAATAATTTGCATTTCTAAAATCAAAACAACGCCATTCATATTAACCGTTTGGATTGTGGATTCGTTAGCGAATATTCAAACACAGCACTGTATGTGATGTTAAAATATTAATGTATCCTACTGCCATGTTTCAATTAAAAATACATTCACATTTCGTTCGATAAACAAACATGAAATTCTCTCGACTGTTATCAAAATGAACACAATTGCAATGGTAGTGGAAGGAGAAGAATTGCAATTTATCAAACATTTGTTACCTTATCTAACCTAAATTTACAATACTGTTTTTATTAAATCTACATTCACTTTCGCCATGCCTTTTGTTGTGCCATAAACTAACCAATGCGCTGTCAGTTATCAGAGAAGTTCCGCAAAGTTCAATGCACATTAACGATTTACCTTAGAAACTAAAAACGTATGCAGATGTTTTGCAGTGGAAATAACATATTAATTAAGATTTCAATAATATGAATAATTGAGCTTTAAATTTACATATTCATCCATCAAACTCTATATACGAATCAACAAAAGGAAAATAATAGAATAATCTCTTAATTAAAGATTAGCAAAGCAATCTTTGTATGTGTACACGCAAAAAATAATTCGTTTCACATAAAAGAAATTTTCGTCAAGTAAAATACTTTTGTGAAAAACATTTAACTTTGTTTGCAATAAAAGTACGTGTTTTTTGGCGATAAATTCTTGCAAGAATTTGTGACAAGTATAATGAATGTTTTACAAATTATAAACAGATCCCAGTTGGTAATTTATTTCGATGTTAGGAAACACAATTATATTAAGTCTTCGAATTTGACACAACTGTATTATAGTTTTGTATTATGATCTGCTGTATTCCCTATGCTATAAACACATTTAAATATCAACTTTGGATATGGATATTTTATTATTGCGTAAAATTTACCGAACAATGTATGTGCCTTAGAAATCCTTGATATGTTTTCTTGTACCCAGCAGTCATTTGTTCGTTTTTGTAATGATTTTTGTCATTGGACAGACTTACCAGCAATTTTGTTCCTAAGGCTTTACTTTAAAAATATTCATTCTACGAGTTTATGCTCTTTGGTCAGTCAAAAAAATGTGAGTGAGAATGTGTCTATACCAATGGAGAGCTCACAATTGCAATTAACTGCAAGCCCATGGGCTTGTTTGCGATTATTTTCTTATGTACACAGTAATGTGCAATAGTGTAAATAGGTTTGCTTATCACTGCTCTACACGCTCTTATATTCACCCTTTTTCTCTAGTAGGAGATATACAAGAGAATAATTATGGGTTCAGGAAACGAATAATCATTTGAGGCTATCGAAAAACTTTCGCTATTAAAGAGTTTTGGTTTCACAACTAAAGAAAGGTTATTTTACCGCTCCTAAAGAGTTTACAACCAATAAAATTTGGTTCAAAACAAAAACAAAGTTTGGTACTTTCAATAAACATTACAAGGTTACAATAAAAGAAAAACTTCATAATAAAAATATTTTGTTTGTCGTAAAAGTGTTCCAAACGTTTTATTTTTTGGAGTGTACAATCTACGAAGAAATACTTTGTTTTCAACATAAAACTGCAGCAACTGGCAAAGTTTACATCACCTTAAGAAATGTTTGGATGATTAAAAAATCCAAATCAATAATTATACCAATTACTAGGATTTGTACAAAATTTTGAGTATATTCGTATGGAAATGATTTTGATTTCAGCAAAGAGACATGCGGCTGGCTAATGTTTTAATGACGAAATTAATATTCCTATCAACTTAAGGTAGAGAGTAAACGATGCTTTAAATTGGACTGGGGCATATCTTAGATACCTTTCAAGTTCTTTGTTCTTTGAACGATTTCTCTTTTTAAACAAATTTTAGAATTGGGCCTTCCAAATTCACAATATGGCAAAACGGAGGATCCCTTTTATGGCAGCTATATGATATAAACAACACTTTGACCAACCAATGGTATAAGAATTTTATGCTTTAGTTTCTCGAAAATTGAAATCGGGATATTGATTTAACCGTTTTAGATCATAACTTAGTTTTATTTATTTTAATTTAAGGTAAATCGGATAAAAACTGACCCTTCCGAAGTCAAATGTAAAGATGGGTTTATATGGGAGCTATACCCGACGTATATGGGAGCTAATCCAAACATAAACCGAATTGACCTGTTTACTGTTAGAAATCGATCTATGTATGCTAAATCGTCCCACGCTATAGGTTGAAAATCCATACCAATTGGGATATACACCTAAGCCAGTAATCGGCTTGTTGTGTGCTCTAAATACTAAAAAATTAACATCGAAAAAGAAAATCAAAGTTAGGCATTCCGTGCTACTTACAAAATCCTTAATTGTTTTTCATACCACGCCCCTAAGTAGGTTCATGTCTGGTATTGTGTCCCCACGTAAGAGCCGGGGTCTTTTAGACCCGAAAGCCGGGCAATGACGTAGGAAATGCTCCAACGTCCCCTCATCTTCCCCACATGTCCTACACATGCTCTCACTTGCCGCACCGATTTTGCATAAGTGTCCCGTTTTGATATCAAAAGCTACACTGACCTCCTTCTTACTTCCTTTGAGTAAAAGCTTCATTCTCTCACGATCCGGATCACCCCATAGGATTTTCGGCGTCCTAACGACTGTTTCGAAGTTCCACAGTGTTACATGCGCGTTAGTCGCCCACGTCCTTAACTCGAACTGCGTCGACCCGAAAGGCTTCGGCCTTCACTGCAAAATCGCCTGCCTTTTCGTTCCCCCTTACTCCGTAAAAGCCCGGCAACCGAACCATGTGGATTGTGTGAATGTCTTAGAGAATTTTTTTACTGTTTGTTTTCCGGAACAAAACTCCATTAATAATTTGGCTAAAAAAAATTTTAATAATTTTTTGTTTATAACAATTTTATTTTTGAAAGTATTACATTCCAATTCAGTATTTAAAGAACATTTCATTTAACTTTATTCTTTAAAAATATTTATTAAAATTTGTCGTTAGAAAACATTTTAAGAGAATGTTGTCGTTTGAAAAGATGTTATTGAAATTTATTGAAATCTTTCTTTTAGAAAACTTAATTTCGAGAAGCCCAGGTCTTTGGGCAATATTTCATTGAAGTTTTGTCTTTAGAAAAATTGTTATTGAAAAAATTAATTAAAATTCTGTCAGCAAAAAACTTCATTAAAACTTAGTCTTTAGAAAAAAACAAGTAAAAGCGTGCTAAGTTCGGCCGGGCCGAATCCGATATACCCTTCA
Organism: Stomoxys calcitrans; assembly: GCF_963082655.1. Classification (NCBI taxonomy): domain Eukaryota; kingdom Metazoa; phylum Arthropoda; class Insecta; order Diptera; family Muscidae; genus Stomoxys; species Stomoxys calcitrans. The sequence continues at coordinate 91,780,686 of NC_081554.1, forward strand.
CCATGGAACTCGACCAATGCGAGTTCTTTTCGCGGTATAACTAAAAGAACTGCCACGCTATTAGAGCTATATGAAGTTATGGTCCAATTCGGAACGTAATTTAATCGAATGTTGGAGACCATAGCAGAAGTCATTGTGTAAAATTTCAGCCAATTGAAGTAAGAATTTCGCCCTTTAGGGTCTCAAGAAGTAAAATAGGAAGATCGGTTTACATGGGAGCTGTATCAGGCTATATACCGATTCAGACCATATTTGACACGTATATTGAAGGTCATGGGAAAAGCCATTGTAAAAACTTTCTGCTAAATCAGATAATAATTGCGCCCTTTAGAGGCTCAAGAAGTCAATATCCCAGATTGGTATATATGGCAGCTATATCAGGTTATGGATCGATTTAAACCATTTTTGGCACAGTTGTTGTAAGTCAAAACACGTGATGAAAAATTTCAGCTAAATCGGCTAAAGAAGTCAATTTCAGCCAAATGGCATAGGAATTGCGCCCTCTAGATGCTCAAGAAGTCAAGACCCCAGACCGGTTTATATGACAGCTATATCAGGATATGGACCGATTTCAGACATACTTAGCACAGTTATTGGAAATCATAACAATACACCTCATGCAAAATTTCGGGCAAATCGGATAAAAATTGCGCCCTCTAGTGGCTAACAAGAAGTATTTGTTCAAAATTTCAAGCGGCTAGCTTAACTCGTTCGAAAGTTGGGGTGCTTTCGACAGACGGACGGACATGACTAGATCGACTTAAAATGTCATGACGATCAATAATCTATATATACTTTATGGGGCCTTAGACGAATATTTCTAGGAATTACAAACAGAATGACTAAATAAGTAAAGGGTATACAAATTTTAGCTTTAAACAAATAACGAGGTAGGCCCAAAACTAGGCTAAGTTTCTCTCTAGTGAATTTTTAACTAAATTTAAGTCTTTAGAAAAAAAAAATCATTAAAATTTAGTCTTTAAAATAAATTTTATTTAAATTTTTTCTTTAGAAAAAAATTCATAAAAATTTTGTTTTAGAAAAAAATCTATTAGAACTTTCTCTATAGAAAAAAAATTACAAAAATGTTGCTACAGAAAAAAATTAATTAGAATTTTCTCTTTAGGAAAATTGTAATGAAGTTTTGTCTTTAGAAAAAAATTGTAACAAAATTTTGTTTTTAAAAATTAATTTTGAGGTGGGTCCAGCCCTGGCTGGAGATTTGTCGTTAGAGAATATAATGCTGAAATTTTGTTATTCGAAAAGAGGTTTTTGACATTTTGAAAAAAAATTATAAAAATTTAGTCTGCAGAAAATTTTATTAAAATACAGTGTTTAAAATAAAATTTGACTTTTAAAAATAACGAAGTATGTCCAAAACTGGGCTAGAGTTTGTCTCTAGTGAATTTTCCGCGAAATTTAGTCTTTATTTTATTTAAAAAAATTTTTTAAAATTTTATCTTAAGAAAAATTTACAAAAATTTTGATTCAGAAAAAAAAGCAATTAGAACTTTCTCTTAAGAAAAAGTTTTAACAAACTTTTGTCTTTAAAATAGATTGTAATGTAATTCGGTGTTAAGAAAAAATTTGAATAAAATTTTGTCTTTAAAAAATAATAATTTTGGGAGGAGTCCAGCCCTGGCTGAATTTTTGTCGTTAGAGAATGTTACGCTAAAATTTCATATTTAGAAAAATTTTATAACAATTTTATTTAAAAAAAATTTCATTAAAATTTTGTTTTTAAAACGAATTTCATTACAATTTTGTTCCCGAGAAAAATAATTTTGAGGCTGCCTTGAGCTAAATTTTGTTTCTATAAAATGTTATTAATATGAAATTTCGTCATTAAAGAAAATTTTGGGCTTAGAGTAATTTTTATTAAATTTGTTTAAACAAAATAATTTTGGGAGAGCTCGGTTCCCGTTCCTGGAACCTATATCTCTGTCTAAAATTTGCCACACATGTAGAGATGTCACCTAAACATTTTATGCTAAATTTTCTAAAGATCGGGCCAGGACTGTAGGAAATAAAGCCATGCAAATGCTTGGGCTCGCAGTAGTGATGTAGCATTTAGTCCTTATGCCCAAGCAAACAAATTTCGATAAAATCAAATTTCACAGGTAAATTTCTTATATTCATTATTTTTCTTTCAGTCTTTCTTCTTTCTGTCTATTTGCCGCAAATGCATATTTGGCCATGACAGTTCATGGCACTGCATTTTTTCTGTTAAACACTGAATTTGTTTACCCAAGCACAAAATGAAATAAGCAAAACAAACCAACCGACAAAAGGGTATTAATATACAAAAAGAAATATTTTTAGCAAAACACATAGCTTCGCCAAAATGCAGCGAAATCCCGCAGATGCTATGGCAACGGACTGTCAATAAACACGTTACTCGCCAAACAAAGAAATCTTAAGTTACATCGCACCTTTTGAAAGTGTCTTTTGTTTTGGTTCTACTCACCTGTTGTTCTGTTCTACTCCACTCAAGGCAACGGATATGGGGTAACTTTGTTCAAAAACTTTAATTTCGTTTGGAATCCTAATTCCTTGTCTTATTAGTAACACTATGGTGTGCTTGGTGTATGGATGGCTGAATGGAGGTAATTTACAGAGACACGTTTCGACTTTTCGTTGAAATGCTAATTTTTGCAACTCACAGACACGAAAAATTCTATTGTGCACTTCTTCTGATTGGAAATTATTTTACTTTGTGTGAGACGACATTAACGGACGACTGCGACCGATGACAAACACTATAACACTATTGACTACGATACAAGTAGACAGATACGGCGATGGTATTGGCGATAACAATGCGTAGTAATATTCCTATTTCTATGCACTTCGCACTTCTGATAATCGCATGTTTGTAACACGTCCTTCCTATGTTTGAATGTGTGCACCGCAACTCGTTTGACGATAGGCCTCTATCATGGCAAAGATGCAATAATGAAACGCGGAAAGGGATCTCCGATAGGTAGACTGCGTAACACTGGAGCGATGTGTGGTAGGGTAGAAGGAGGTGACTTGATCACCAAAAAATACAAAAGGACGCGCACACTGAAGGTTAGACAGTCAGATCTGACTATGACAACCACGAACAAAGCTATGTACGGCAATAAAGCTAATTTTACGATTTAGGGAAATTAGTATGGGTTTTTCTTTTCTTTATCGTTTGCCGACCGCCGACGTGCTATTCATTAGAGAGCCGTTTTTAAACTGGCGCGAATTCACTCTGGTTTTTGCAACACAGCCCGCAACCCACAGAAGCAACAGAGCCAAGCTGCCAAACGAGACAGTGACCGAGTGAGTGATAAACTAACAACAAGCAGCGCAGAGCAGTGGAGCAACGTAACAGTCGACGATGATGATACCCAGACGCCAATCAACAACCCGCCAAGGGTTGCCAATGATGAGTATATAAGCAATAGCCGTTACTCAAACCCATCAGCATAGTTCGCGAACACCCTTACACTCACACACACAGCACACTTGTTGAGGAGCAATGAAACAACTGACCGACCGAAGTATAGCATATAGCAACAACCGAAGCCGAATAAACCGCACACCTGATAACTAATACTTATTAGATTTTAGCGAACCTATTTTCCCTGCAAACAATGCGATGCATAAAACAATCTTCTGCAAGATTTATACCCAATTTTCTTTCGTATGAGTTGCGAAACACTCTTCCAAGATATCATTGGGGAATCCATAACGCGTGCGGAAGTTTCAGCAACTTTTCGCGATTACCCAACTTATTGCGTTGTAATCGCCCAGAATATTTGTTTATCAATGGCCAGGATGCACTTATAAGGTGAGCTAAGTGATGTGGACCTAACTATAAAACACACACAACCAAAACACAACAATTTTTTCACTTCGCGGGAAAAAATTGTACTCAGCTGTTTACGGTACACTACCTGGTAAATACATATGTCATGGGAAGGGGGTATACTAATTTCGTCATTCTGTTTGTAACTCCTAAGACGCCATAATGTATATATATATATATATATATATATATATATATATATATATATATATATATATATATATATATATATATATATATATATATATATATATATATACTTAAATCTAGTCCGTCCGTCTGTCTGTCGAAAGCACGCTAACCTTCAAAGGAGTAAAGCTAGCCGCTTGAAATTTTGCACAAATACTTATTATTAGTGTAGGTTGGTTGGGATTGTAAATGGGCCACATCGGTCCATATTTTGCAATACCTGCCATATAAACCGATCTGGGATCTTGACTTCTTGAGGCAATAGAGGTCGCAATTCTTATCCAATTTGGCTGAAATTTTGCATAAGGTGTTTTGTTATGACTTCCACTGTGCTGAGTATGGTTCAAATCGGATTATAATCTGATAAAGATGCCATACAAACCGTTCTTGAATCTTGACTTCTTGAGCCTCTAAACGGCGCAATTCTTATCCGATTTGGCTGAAATTTTGTACAACGGCTTCTCCCATGACCTAAAACATACGTATTCAATAGGATCTGAATCGGTTTATAGCCTTATACCACTCCCATATAAACCGATCTCCCTATTTTACTTCTGGAGACCCTAAAGCAAGCAATTCTTATTCGAATTGCCATATATTTTACACAATGACTTCTAATATGGTCATTAACATTCAATTGGTTTATGGTCCGAATCGGACCATAACCTGATATAGCACCAATAACATAGCAATTGTTTTCTTTTATTGGCCTAAAAAGAGATTCAGGAAAAAGAACCCGACAAATGCTTTCCATGGTGGAGGGTATATGAGATTCGGCCCGGCCGTACTTAGCACACTTTTACTTGTTTTTGTTTCGATTTTGCAATAAATCTAAACGTCAAATGCTTGTTAACACAGATGTGATTTTTTTTTGATCTTAATACGATGTTTTATTTGATCCATTGTTTCACACATAAGCAACAGAACAATGTTATATCGATACAAATACAAATATAAAACATATTTGCAGAAGTTAAATTGTAAAACAATTTTTATTTCTAAACCCACTTTGACATTTGCTTTGACAGTATTAGCCAATCTAGGTAGTTTCGTTGGGGGTAGTTTTTGTTGTTGTGCTAATGATACTACCTCTAAATTGTACTATGATCAATAGCCTCAGTTGACTTTTCGCGATCAATTTTATTTTAATACCTAGCGCATGTGGACAACTTTCACAACACCAAACAGAATTCTTCTTTGGTTTATATGGCGATTGACTTACATAGTATGACACGATTATGACGAGAAGTATCAATTTTTAAGTTTTTTCGTAGTTAAGTTTTTTCGTAGTTAAGTTTTTTCGTAGTTGTTACTTTTTCGAAGTGAAAAACGCGCAACCCTGAAAGAATAATATTTAATAAATGTTACAAGCAACTTATTTGTTACTCATCCAGGTAAGAAAGGCGCAACTCTTATAGGCGAGTATTTTATAAATCGTCCAAAATACTCATTTGTTATTCGTCTATACCCTTCTTGCCCGATTCTAAAGGCCGAAACAGATGAATGAGCGTTGAGTGTTGAGCTTTGTTTTGGAGCGTCACGTTGCTAAAATCCAACTCTGCACACGAATCCTACAAAGGCGACGCTGACAAGTTAAAAATTTGAAGATTGAAAGCGAGCGTCATTGTGTGCTGCCACAAGTAAGTAGTGTTTTTACTCGTCAAAGTTAAAAATAGTTCAACTTTTGCATTTGCAGTTGCATTTTTCAACGCGAAGCGCCTCAACGCGCTCATTTTTTTAGATCTTAAAATCTTGAAAGACTTTTCCGGCTTAAAGCTGGTACTAAAGGGTGATTTTTTTGAGGTTAGGATTTTCATGCATTAGTATTTGACAGATCACGTGGGATTTCAGACATGGTGTCAAAGAGAAAGATGCTCAGTATGCTTCGACATTTCATCATGAATAGACTTACTAACGAGCAACGCTTGCAAATCATTGAATTTTATTACCAAAATCAGTGTTCGGTTCGAAATGTGTTCAAATTTTGACAAATTTTGTTCAGCGATGAGGCTCATTTCTGGTTGAATGGCTACGTAAATAAGCAAAATTGCCGCATTTGGAGTGAAGAGCAACCAGAAGCCGTTCAAGAACTGCCCATGCATCCCGAAAAATGCACTGTTTGGTGTGGTTTGTACGCTGGTGGAATCATTGGACCGTATTTTTTCAAAGATGCTGTTGGACGCAACGTTACGGTGAATGAACACATTTCGAACCGAACACTGATTTTGGTAATAAAATTCAATGATTTGCAAGCGTTGCTCGTTAGTAAGTCTATTCATGATGAAATGTCAAAGCATACTGAGCATCTTTCTCTTTGACACCATGTCTGAAATCCCACGTGATCTGTCAAATACTAATGCATGAAAATCCTAACCTCAAAAAAATCACCCTTAATATTCGCTTTTCGCGATATTTTTGCCAATTGCTTTTTATACCCTCCGCAATGGGATGGGGGTATACTAATTTCGTCATTCTGTTTGTAACACCTCGAAATATGTGTCTAAGACCCCATAAAGTATATATAATCTTGATCGTCATGACATTTTAAGTCGATCTAGCCATGTCCGCCCGTCTGTCTGTCGAAAGCACGCTAACTTTCGAAAGAGTAAAGCTAGCCCCTTGCAATTTTGCCCAAATACTTTTTATTAGTGTAGATCTGTTAGGATCGTAAATGGGCTAAATCGGTCCTTGTTTTGATATAGCTGCCATATGAACCTATCTTGGGTCTTGACTTCTTGAACCTCTAGAGGGCGCAATTCTCGTCCGAATTGCATTTTGCACGTGGTGTTTTGGTATCACTTCCAAGAACTATGCTAAGTATGGTTGAAACCCAGGATTGAAATAAATTTTGGCACATATTCTGTACCACCATACCCTGTAGACCAAACAAGTAAAAGCGTGCTAAGTTCGGCCCGGCCGAATCTTGGGAACCCACCATGGATTCTGTTAAATATTTATACAAAATAAGAAGTCATATCAGAACATTACGTGCAAAATTTCATCCAAATCGGACAAAAATTGCAGCTTCCAGGGACTCAAAAAGTCAAATCGGAAGATCGGTTTAAATGGGAGCTACATCAGGTTCTTGACCGATTAGAACTGTACTTTGCACAGTTGTTAAAATTCATAACAGAACACTACACGCAAAATTTCAGCCTAATCGGACAAAAGGGGCTCAAGAAGTCAAATCGGAAGAACGGTTTATATGGGAGCAATATCAGGTTATAGACCGATTTGGACCAGTTGTTGAAAGTCATAGCAGAACCCTATGTACAAATTTCAGCCAAATCGGATGAAAATTGTGGCTTTGAGGTGTTACAAACGGAATGACAAACGGAGGAACGGTTTATATGGGAGCAATATCAGGTTATAGACCGATTTGGCACAGTTGTTGAAAGTCATAGCAGAACCCTATGTTCAAATTTCAGCCAAATCGGATGAAAATTGTGGCTTTGAGGTGTTACAAACGGGGGGTATAAAAAGAAAGGGGGAAACTTCTGAGAATAATGGTCAAGCGGATCATTAAGACTCTGAAAGACTCGCTTATGTCAGCATGTTCTAGCTCCAAACAGCGACCGCCCTGATGAACCCCAGAACTTGTTGGTCTAAGGAAGGGCTGCAGAAAACTCTTCAACAGGACGAAAGCCACAAGGGCACCACACGTCTGCGCTAAGAAAATACAATGGGCGCTAAAAAAAGGCTCAGAACAAATGCTGGGAAGAATTCTGCAGTTCCGTGGAGAATACATACGAGGCCTTTAGGCTAAGGAAGATCTTATCCTCGCAACCTTATACGGTACGATACATTCAGAAGTCGAAAAATTTATGACAATGTTTAGTGAGAAAATACTAGAACTATGCGTTGATGCATATTTCACGGGAAACTCTACAACTGATAATGTGGCGCTAGAAGAGGTTGGCACTGAAATGTATTTGTCAGAGGTTATTGGGGAAACTGTGTCTGAGTCGAAAACCCTTTGGTTATTTTTATTTCAAAAGCAAGGAACTCGGAGTTCTCTTTGATCATGTGGGGGCAACAGGCACTGTGCTATCCTTGAGTAACAGTTTGGTGCGGTTTATGGGCTGGTGGCATCATTAGACCGTACTTCTTCAAAGATAATGCGAATCGTAACGTAACTGTGAATGGTTAGCGCTACCGTGAGATCATATTCAACTTTTTTTGCGCTAAATCACCCTTTAGAACCCATTGGAACTACAATATCCCTGGTAATAGCGACTGATTACCAGCGACTTATTAACACTTAATAGAGGTAAAACCTTTGACTAATAGGATTAGAGAAGAAGTTTTAGGTGTGACAGTATATTCAATAAAGTTCAGGATTGGACAGTCTCCATTGAGCACTCCTTCTCGGACCATCGCTACATTTGGTTTACAATAGCACGATGAGCGACGAATTCAAAAGCCGAAGGTGAAAGCCTTTTTTACAAAATTCGGAAAACTAATTGGGCAAGATACTTTGGATAACCCAAGTATAGAAGAGATTGGCTACAATTACAATGGGTTCTTTGGAAGATAGTTGTCCTCTTCGACAAAGGAAATCAGCCCAAGAAAAACTCTGGATGACCGGTGAGATTCGCATCATTGCAAAGAGAAAAGCTGATTTTCTACCGGAGCACGTGGTAAAAGAGCGGCAGTTTATGAGAATGTGTATTATTCATGGCTCAGAGAATACATTAACATGATAAGAGCGGCAAAATGTCCTAAAGCTTTTTTGCGAACAGGTCGACAGTGTTAACGACGCCACCTAGATGTGCAATTTCTCCCAAATACCAATGACCAAACTGAAATATTGGTAGACAATATGAGAGTAAGAGTAGACCTAATGGGGCACATATTGAGGCTTCTAATACGTCGAACACACGGTTATACTGGAATCGTGAAACAATGAGGTTGATTAAAGACTTCTCATTACAGACTAAATGGTAAAGAAAACCTTCAATAGTTCCAAATCATTTAAGTTACCCGGATCTGATGGACTATTGTCAGCGTTATTACTGAACGAGGCGAACTACTTGGCACCTCATTAGGCCACTATTTTCACAACGTGTCTAAGACTTGTATATTCTCTGAAAGCCTGACAGGAGGTAAAAGTTGTATTCACCAAAGGCCTACAGACCTATAAGCCTTACGCCCTTTCTACTCAAAACACATACTGATTGAAGAGGGATTTAAGCCCGTTTGCTACGCGGGCGATCCTATAATTATTCTTAGGGTTTAAGGTAGGTTAGATTTAAGCGGCAGTCTGCGATCAGACTCATTCAGACGTTTTCGTCCATTGTGATACCACAGGAACAGAAGAAGGAAGATATCTTCTAATTCCTACTAGTTTGTTGAACTATCCAGATCGCTTTAAAAAGCCCAGTAACTTGCGAATGTTCACATCCGCTAAATCAGACGGGTTCTCAAAGAAATGAGAATCTTATTGGAACTCCTTCTGACTGCTAATGAGGGACACACACAGAAGGTGTTCTATAGTCTCTTCTTTTGCGTTGTCCTCACAGCTTCTGCAAAAGTCGTTGCTAGCAACCTTCAGTCTGTCAGCATGTTTTCCGATTAGACAGTGACCTGTCATGGCAGTTACATTGACTGAGACGTCTGTTCTAGCCAATGACAGCAAAGCGGTAGACGTCTTCAAATCTAGATTAGGCCACATAGCTTTGGAATGGTCACAGCCCCCTCTTTGTGACCATCTATCATTCATTGTCCTTTTTATCAAAAGCGGCCCAGGTAGGGTATAACCCCCACTGCCTGGAACATCGTATATTGTATTAAGAATAACACAGTGTTCGTAGCCGCCACATAACCAATCTGAAAGCTGCCTTAACCTCATTGCAATTTGTATAGCCACAATGTCCAGAGCCATAAAATGTAGGATTAAATTCAGTGCATCAGATGGTGTCGTCCTGTGCGGCTATGATGCACAAACAAGCCAGCCTTTAGATTCGGTTAATTATTATACAGTAGGTGGACTTTTGAAGTGCCGTCCACCAGACCACAACACCATATAGCATTATAGGTCTGACAACTGCAGTATATACCCAATGCATGACACTCGGTGTTAACCCTCAACTTTTGCCAACGGTTCTCATACAGGTGTATAGGGCAAGAGTTGCCTTTCTTGCTCTTTCCAAAATGTTGGATTTGAAGTTCAATTTCCTGTTCAGCAAAATACCCAAGTATTTTGCGCTGTCTGTAAGTGGAGCATTATAAAACCTTTAATGTACACTGTAGGCAACTTGTATCTCCTGCTGAAAAGAACTACTTCTGTCTTGCACGGATATATACCATTTTTTTAGATCCACAGATCGTTTAGTAAGTATGTTACAAATAAACATTCTTACAGTAGAGTTGATGCCCAGAGACTCCAATTCCTTCATGATTGACGTTGGCTTTACATTATTAAAAGCATATTCAATGTCCAGAAATGCTACCATTGTATGTTCCTTCCCAGCGAGAGAACCCTCTAAAGGGTAAAAGAAGTCTGAATTCTGCTAAATCACGAGGAAGACGAAGGTGAGCCTACGTTGCCCAACAAAACGTGCCACTCTTCCTCAACAGAATGATGTCGAACATGCAAATGTTGTCCTTTTCGGATAAGAGTTGCGGCCTATAGATGCTCAAAAATTAAAATCTTGAGATTGGTTTTGGCGACTGCAGGTAATCAAGGAGCAAAATCGGAACAAATTCAGACAATAATTGGTGTGGATGTTTAAGGTCATAAAAAAAATTTTATCCGGACTTTGCCGATTCGGATAACGTTTAAATCATACAGATGCTCAAGAAGTCGGATCGGGAGATCAGTTTATCATGTTATCGACCGATTTTGACCATGGTTGACAGTGGCAATGGAAGCCATAACGAAACATATAACTCTGTACTCAGAAAAATCGGTTAAGATTTGTGACCTTCAGTTGCGCAAGAAGTTAAATCCTAATATCAGTTTCTATGAAATCAAAAGAAAAATGTATCGTTAAAACACCTAAACCAAGTTTCCTTGCATACAAATTCTTAGATTTTATGTTAGACTACGACTTTGATCCACGCAAATTGACCCACCCTAATCTAAGCCCACACCCTTAGATATAAAAGCCAGATAAAAAAGCAAATTGTGTTAATAAAAAATAACCTTTGAGCTACAAATTAACTAGTATGTACGTCTAACTTAATGTAATACATTAAAAAAATTCCACGTGATACATATTAAAAAAATCAACTAACAAAATGTGGATAATAGATCAGTTTAATGATACGAAATTGCCATTAAAATTACAAACTTATCAAGGTAGCTCAAGGGACAATTTCAATCGTCTTAAATCCCACAATACTTGGAAATAATTGGTCTTAAGCAGGGTACTCTGTTCTGTTTACAGAATAGTTGTAAAAAAACTTTAGCGAATATTTTTTATACCCTACACCACTACTGTAGTACAGGGTATTATAACCAAGTGAATTTGTTTGTAATACCCAGAAGAAAGAGAGATAGCCCCATTTATAAGCATACCAATCGACTCAGAACCAATTTCTGATTCGATTTAGCTATGTCCGTTTGTCGTCTGTCTGTCCATGTTAATCTGTGTACAAAATACAGGTTGCAATTTTCATCCGATCGTCTTCAGATTTCGCACGAGCATTTTCTTGGGACTAGAGACGAAGCCTATTGAAATTGAAAACAACTAAAAGCGTACTAAGTTCGGCCTTATATACCCTCCACCATGGATCGCATCTGTCGAGTTCTTTTTCGGGCATCTCTTCTTAGGCAAAAAAGGATAAAAGAAACGATTTGATCTGCTACTAGAGCGATATCAAGTAATGGTCCGATTCGGACCATAATTAAGCTATATGTTGGAGACCTGTTTAAAATTTCAGCCAATTCGAAAAGAATTGCGTCCTTTAGGGGCTCAAGAAGTAAAATAGAGAGATCGGTTGATATGGGAGCTATATCAGGCTATAGACCGATTTAGTCCATAATAAACATGTATGTTGATGGTCATGAGAGGATCCATAGTACAAAATTTCAGACAAATTGTATTTTAATTGCGACCTCTAGAGGCTCAAGAAGTCAAGATCCCAGATCGGTTTATATGGCAGCTATATCAGTTTATAGACTAATTTGAACCATACTTGGCACAGTTGTTGAAAGTCATGACAAAGCACGTCATGCTAAATTTCAGCCAAATCGGATAAGAATTGCGCGCTCTAGTGGCTCAAGAAGTCAAGATTCAAGATCGGTTTATATGGCAGCTATATCATGATATAGACCGATTTCACCCATACACAGTTATTGGAAGTCATAGCAAAACATGTCGTCCAAAATTTCAGCCAAATCGGATAGAAATTGCGCCCTCTAGAAGCTTAAGAAGTAAAGACCCCAGATCCGTTTATATGACAGCTATATCAGGTTATAGACCGATTTGAACCATACTTGGCACAGTTGTTGGAAATCATAACAAAACACGTCATTCCCTCTAGTGGCCCAAGAAGTCAAGATCCAAGATCGGTTTATATGGCAGCTATATCAAAACATGGACCGATATGGCCCATTTACAATCCCAACCGACCTACACTAACAAGAAGTATCTGTGGAAAATTTAAAGCAAGTAGCTTTATTCCTTCGAAATTTAGCGTGCTTTCGACGGACAGACGGACGGACGGACATGGCTAGATGGACATAAAATGTCATGACAATCAAGAATATATATACTTTCGAGTAGTTACAAACAGAATAACGAAATTGGTATACCCCCATTCTATGGTGGAGGGTATAAAAATCGGTTTAAATTTCGATATAGCTACCATACATATGTTTGTCCGATATGGACTAAAATTGCAATTATGTCGTCATTTGTAAACCGATTCTCACGAAATTTTGGACTAGTGCTTATCTTATGAGTGTCGATATCATTGGTGAATTCCATAGCAATCGGTTCAGATTTAGATATAGCTCCCATAAATTTGAACTAAAATTGCAATAATTTGGTCATTTGTTAACCGATTCAAACGAAAATTGGCACAAAGGATTTACTTATGACTCCCGGTAGTAAATTTAATAGAAACCGGTTCACATTTGATAAAGCTCCATATATATTTTCGCCCATAACTCCATTTATGTATTTTCGTCCGTAATTAGTAATTCGTTAAACGATCTTTGCAAAATTTGGCACAAAGGTTTCTGTTATAACTCTTCTGATGACTGATGTATTTCCGATTTTCACCTTTAAGGCCTTTGCTAACCCATTTATCAATCGATCTTCTCAAAAATTTGCACAACGATGTACTCTATGGCTCATACAATATGTACGGATTTTGATCGAAATTCTTCATATCAAATTTAAGCAAATTTTGTATTACACTAGGATTAATTGTTATCAAATGCAAATTTTTTTCTGAAGCGTAGAAAAATCGTTTACCCACCACAGAGGAATGGGTGTATATTCATTTTGTCATTTCGTTTGCAACACATCGAAAATTGTATCCATTTCCATCCCTACAAAGTATATATATTCTTGAACATCGTAAAAATCTAAGACGATCTAGCCATGTCCGTCCGTCCGTCAGTTGAAGTCACGCTACAGTCTTTAAAAATAGAGATATTCAACTGAAACTTTGCAGAGATTTTTTTTTGTCCACAGACAGCTTAAGTTCGAAAATGGACTATATCTTGATATAACCGCTATACAGACCGATCTGCCTATTCAAAGGTCTATGGCTGCCGAATCAAAGGTCTATGGATTATTATCCGATTTCGCTAAGGTTTGGAACAGTGAGTTGTGCTAGGTCCCTCGCCATCCTTGTTCAATTCGGCCAGAATCGGTCCAGATTTAGATATAGCTGCCATATAGACCGATCTTTTGATTTAAGTTCTTGAGCCCCTAATAGTCTTATTTATTGTTCGATTTCGCTGAAATTTGAGACAGTAAACTGTATTGGGCCCCCGACATCCCATTTCAATACGGCCGAGATCGTTCTAGATTTGGATGTAGCTGCTATATATACCGATCTCCCAATTTAAGGTTTTAAGCCCATAAAAAGTGAATTAATCAATTTCGCACAATTGGGTTGTGTTAGGCGCCTCGACAACCCAATTGTGCGAAATAGTATATTTAACATCCGGCTAAAATAAGATATAGCTGCCATATATACCGTTCTCTCCATTTAAGTTTTTGGGACCATTAAAGCACGTTTATTACTCGATTGCTCTAAAATTTGACATAGTAGGCTGCATAAAACTCTTCGACATTCGTGTTGAATATGGTGGATATCGGACTATATTTAGAAATAGCTGCTATGGATTCATAAATGGTCAATGCGTAAAGTGGTCAATACGTATATTCGAGGTGGTGCATATCCAAAGTTCGGGCAGCCCAAACTGAATGCCGATTTTACTTGTTTCAAATAATTTTTCGTTGCTTATTATTTTTTATATGGCGTTTGACAGTTGATGTGTGAATAGACGAACAGAGTACCAACCCTTACAACAAAAATCGGGTTAGATTTTAATGATCTGGTGTAAGTTTAAGTTACAGTGGCTGTTTGACATCGGTAGGGAAAATGAGAAAATAATTCCACAATTGGATTCTTGAACTTCCAGCCCTTGTAGTTATAATTTGATATGTTCGTCAGCTTTATTAAAAGTTGGTTGTTAAAAAAAAAGGTATGTACATTAAGGTGGGGCGATTATTATGGAGGGAAAAAATTTTATTGGGCGATTCGCGTTTCTGATTCTTGGGATTCTACTGAGCAAAAAAGGTCACTAGTCCATACGTCTACTGTGAAAATCGAGCTTCCATATTTTGACTTGCAGTTATTTCTCAGACTTTTGACACGTTTTTTTGGATATTTTGGCCTATAACAGCAAAACCATTGAGATTTTTATTAAACTGTAGCCAAGACAATAGTTAAAAACTCTCTCTCTCTTCGAAGATAATTGTCCTCTTCGGGAAAAGAAACTTGAATGACCGGGGAGATTCGCAATATTGGGAAAGTTCCGCAGACTTTTTAACAGAGCACGTCGTAAAAAAGCGAAAGTTTATTGGGATGTGTATTACACACGGCTCAAGGAATACAACAAGATTACCAGAGCGGCAAAACGTGCCTCCTGGAAGCTTTTCTGCGAACAGGTCGATAGGATGATGACGCCGCCAAGATAAAAAAGTTTCTCTCAAAAAGCCATGTCCAAACTGGAACTTTAGTAGACGACATGAGAGTGAGAGCAGAGACAACGGAGGACATGTTGAGGCTTTTGATGAAAACCCACTTTCCACAGTATACGAAGGGACTCACGGAGACACCGGAATCTTGGAATAATGACGCTGATCGAAGGTTTATAATTACGGAATCCTTGAGGAGTTTCAAACCATTTAAGTCACCCGGACCTGATGGAATATTTCCGGTGTTACTACAGAAAGAGGCAGACTATCTGGCGCCTCATGTGGCCAAAATTTTCAAAGCGTGAGTAGGACATGCATATACTCCGAAAGCCTGGCAGGAGGCAAGCCCAGCAAGGCAAGTTATGCGACACCAAAGGCCTACAGACCCATAAGCCTTGCGCCTTTTCTACTCAAAACTATTGAACGTATTGTGGACACCATGATAAAGAGTAGGATATCCAGCGAACTGCTTAAATACAAACAGCATGCCTAGGTCAAGGGAAGATTGGTAGAGAGTGCCCTGCACGAGGTTGTGCATAAAATAGAGGAATCCTTCCATAAATGTAAGGGAGAAAGTGGCACAGGGTACGCCACAGGGGAGCATTTTATCGCCACTCCTATGGGTGACCACCATAAATGACCTATTACGGATGCTGATTGAGGAGGGATTTGGACCCGAACGAGCTATGCAGAAGGGCCGACAGGGTCTTGCATATGAGTGGGCTAGACCCAGAGGTCTCAATGTTAACCCAGAGAAGACTGATATATCCCTGATTACGAGGAAGACGAAGGTGGGCCAATTTAACGCACCACGTTTCCTCAATAGACGATATCGATATCTAATAAGGTTAGGTGTGATCTTGGACAGGAAACTGAATTGGAAATGTCACATTCAGGAGCATACTGAGAAGGCTCACAGAATTTCGGCACTATGTAGACGGGCCGTAGGCTCGAAATGGGGCCTGATTCCGAGGATAGACCACTGGCTCTACAGGAGCATGATTAGACCAATACCTACTTACACCTCAGTAGTTTGGTGGACTGCTATGGAGAAACAGTGCAACATAAGGACCATACAACAGATTTAGAAAACATGTTGTCTTGGCATAGGCGGAGCGATGAGGACCACGCCCATTAGAACACTGGAGACTATTCTAGATATCCGACCCATTGACATACAGATTAAATGTAAGGCAGCCACTGCGGCTATGAGACTTAAGGCGATGGTAGAATGGATTGAGGATGGGAGAAGCTCATACCATCGCGGTTTAATCGAGGCGACGATGGGAAACCTGGAAGGAAGGGAAGAGGTTTCCGATCGGATACCTGAGATAAACCTTGAAGTCGAGTGCGTGGCACTGCTGCCAGCGGCACAGTCTTGGATTGACGGAACCCTAGTATTGCCATCTGGAAGATCATGTTACACGGATGGATCAAAGCTAGAGGACAGAGTGGGCTTGGGAGTTTACATTGAGAACCCAGGGACTGAGATCTGTTTTAGACTGCCTGGCCATAATAAGGTCCTGCAGGGGGAGATCCGAGCGATCACGAAATGCGTGAAGTGGTGTGGTGCTAATGCGATTACGTCGAGTGTGAACATCTTTACCGGCAGTAAAATTGCCATAAGGGCAATAACAACCAGGACGGTAAGGTCACGAATAGTCTTGCAGTGTACGAAGGAGATTAACTCCTTCTCTGAGGATGGGAAAATCCGCATCGTTTGGGTGCCGGGCCATAACGGGGTAAGGGGAAATGTAAGGGCAGACGATTTGGCGATGAAGGCCAGAGAACTGCCGTCAATAAACTTGGTTAACCCGAAGCCTTTCGGGTCGACGCAGATCGAGTTAAGGGAGTGGGCGACGAATGTGCATGCAACATTGTGGAACAGCGAAACGGTCTGTAGGATGGTGAAAATCATTATTTTCGTCTTTCAGTTTGTAAAACCTTGAAATATTCGTCGAAGAACCCATAATGTATATATATTCTTGAGCGTCTCGATGTTCTGAGTCGATCTAGCCATGTCCGTCCCTCTGTCGAAAGCACGCTTACTTTCGAAGGAGAAAAGCTAGGCGCGTATACACAAACACTTCGTATTAGTGTAAGTCGTTTGGAATTGAGCTTTTAGAGGGCGCAATTCTTATCCGATTTGTCTGAAATTTTGCACATATAGTTTTGGTATGACATCCAACAACTGTGTCAAGTATGGTCTAAATCACTCCATAACCTGATATAGCTGCCATATAAACCGATCTTGGGTCTTAATTTCTTGAGCTTCTACAGGGCGCAATTCTTATGGGTAAAATTTTGCACATATCGTTTAAATCAGTCCATATCCTGATATAGTTGCCATATAAACCGATCTCCCGATTAGACTTCTAGAGCCCCTAGAGGGCGTGATTGCTATCTAATTTGGCTGAAATTTTGCACAAGTCGTTTAAGTTTGACTTCCAACAACTGTGCAAAGTATGGTCTAAATCGGTTTAAAACCTGACATAGCTGCCATATAAACTGATCTCCCAATTTGACTTTCTGAGCCTATTGAAGGCGCAGTTATTCCTCCATTTGCCTGAAATTTTGGATTTGATATTTTTATATGACTTGTACAGCATGACAAGTACGGTCAATATCGATCAATAACTTGATATAGCTCATATATATTTGAAAAAAAAACCATTCAAAAACTTGACAAATGCGATCCATGGTGGAGAGCATTTTTTTCAAATCTAGAACATAAGTCTTCCCAAAACGTATTGGCATTCGGTTTAGAGGCTGAATTAGACGATATTTCGCTTCCAAGTACGAGTAACATTTTGAAACACTGGCCACTCGTTGCAAAAACGAAAGTAAATTTTTTTCATACGGCACATCCATCTCACACGTTTTGTGGCAAATTGATATAAATTTATAACAAATTAAATATTGAGGTTATGGAAAAAAATATTATTAAGAACTCGGGCAGATTGAACAATTACCGGAAAGATTGTAAGAGACAATCAAAAAAATGCTAAATTCAGAGAATTTGTTGACAGCACAACAAAAATATTTGGCTTCGGAAAATGTAAATGCCAAAGCATTTAAAGTAATTGTGGCAAAATTCCTGCCCGACTCCGTGAATTCATGTTGGATCAGCAAAAAGAACGCAGACTTACAATACCTGAATATTTGCCAGTCGAAACAGATATATCCACTGTGTTACCATCTCTACATTCAATACATCATCTGATCCAATATTTCAACCAACCTCATCAGATGTTCATGAATTGGAAAACCTTCTGGTTCGCAAATCCATACACCAACCGTGCGAAGAATGTATACTTCACGATATAGTAAACCACTCTTAGCAATTATGTGCGATCGCTTTGGGGTATCCGATCGATTAGCATCGGGTATATATATTTTGATATAGCCCCCATATAGACCGATCCGCCGATTTAGGGTCTTAGACCTATAAAAGCAAAATTTATTATCCAATTTTGCTGAGATTTGGAACAGTTGTGTTAGGCCCTTCGACATCTGTCTTCAATTTGGCCCAGATCGATTCAGATTTGGATATAGCTGCCATACAGACCAATCTCTCGATTTAAGGTTTTGGACCCATAAAAAGCGCATTTATTGTCCGATTGTGCCAAAATTTGGAAGAGTGAGTTACGTTAGGCCCTTCGACATGCTTCTTCAATTTGGTCCAGATTTGGATATAGCTGCCATATAGACCGATCTCTCGATTTGAGGTCTTGGACCCACAAAAGGCACATTTATCGTCCGATGTCGCCGAAATTTGGGACAGTGAGTTGTGTGTTTTGGGCCCATAAAAGGGGCATTTATTGTCCGATGTCGCCGAACTTCGGGACTGTGAGTTAAGTTTAGCCCCTCGACATATTTTTGCAATTTGGCCTAAGTCGATCAAGATTTGCATATAGCTGCCATAAAGACCGATCTCTCGATTTGAGGTCTTGGACCCACAAAAGGCGCATTTATCGTCCGATGTCGCCGAAATTTGGGACAGTGAGTTCTGTTGGGCCCTTCGACATTCTTTCTCAATTTGGATCAGATCGGTACAGATTTAAATATAGTTGCCATATAGACCGATCTCACGATTTAAGGTTTTGGGCCCATAAAAGGCGCATATTTTGTCCGCTTTCGCCGAAATTTGGGACAATGCATTGTGCTAGGCTATTCGATATCCCTCTTCAATTTGGCTCAGATCGGTTCAGATTTGGATATAGCTGCCATATAGACCGATCTCTAGATTTAAAGTCTTGGCCCCATAAAAGGCACATTTATAATTCTATTTCGCTGAAATTTGACACAGTGACTTATGTTACGCAAATTTCCTAAATTAATTTCCCAAATAAAATCGAGAGATCGGTCTATATGGCAGTTATATCCAAATCTGGACCGATCTGGGTCAAAATGCAGAAAGTTGTCAAAGAGCAGAACACAACTCTCTGTATTGACTATTGACCAGTTAATAGAGACCCGGATAAACAAGGTTTAACTCTATATAAAATATTGATTTTCGTGAAATGCTTAAATGATTTAAGAATGCCCGTGTTTATGTCTGTCAAGTGTAATCACACTACAGCCGTTTAAAACTAACATGTAGCCTATTTATCGATCTCGAAAAAGAGTTCCAAGCGAATGGAAGAAAGTCTTACTGATCCAGTTTCGTCTATATAGGCTATGTTGGTATTTATTTTCGATGTCTTGTATGCTCTTTTGACCAATCTTTTTATATGTATAACTTCCTTTTTTGCGCCACTCAAGCAATCACTTGAGTTAGAAGTCGACGAATGGCCTATTAGATATTAGATATCAGTAAGTTTGGATAGATTTTTGGATAGATATTAGATATCAGTAAGTTTGGATAGATAGATTTTATCTTTATATTGCTCCCATACAAAGTAATCTCCTGATTGAGAGACTTGAGTAGACATAATGTGTATAAGCCGATTTCTATGAAATTTTGAACGGTTCCATGTTTTGAGACCTCTAAAACCTAACCTAACTTGATCTGCCGCATAGGTATATTTTCTTCAAATTTACGGCGATCCCCCAATGCACCTCTCGAACCATTTCGATGACATTATGAAGGTCTCATTTTCCAAGCTTTTCTCTAATGTCTGAAAGAAGAAAGATATCAGTATTTCAACTTTGATATATAGCGAGAAATTGACAATGGAAATAAAAGCTTTCCTCCGGAACATTAGTGTCATGATACCAACTATAGATATTATCATTTCCAATACCTAAAAGGGACAAATGGGTACTTTTTGTTATGTTCTTACATAGTAAGATCTATGTGTATTAGTATTTGTTTTGACTGAAATTTTGCATTCATGGTGGTGGGTATATATGATTCAGATCGACCGAACTTAATGCGTTTTCAATTATTATACCCTCCACCATAAGATGGGGGTATACTAATTTCGTCATTCTGTTTGTAACTACTCGAAATATTCGTCTGAGACCCCATAAAGTATATATATTCTTGATCGTCGTGACATTTTATGTCGATCTAGCCATGTCCGTCCGTCTGTCCGTCCGTCCGTCCGTCTGTCTGTCAAAAGCACGCTAACTTCCGAAAGAGTAAAGCTAGCCGCTTGAAATTTTGCACAAATACTTCTTGTTAGTGTAGGTCGGTTGGTATTGTAAATGGGCCATATCGGTCCATGTTTTGATATAGCTGCCATATAAACCGATCTTGGGTCTTGACTTCTTGAGCCTCTAGAGTGCGCAATTCTTATCCGATTGAAATGAAATTTTGCACGACGTGTTTTGTTATTATATCCAACAACTGTGCCAAGTATGGTTCAAATCGGCCCATAACCTGATATAGCTGCCATATAAACCGATCTTGGGTCTAAATTTCTTGAGCCTCTAGAGGGCGCAATTCTTATCCGAATGGAATGGAATTTCGCACGACGTGTTTTGTTATGATACCCAACAACTATGCCAAGTATGGTTTAAATCGGTCCATAACCTGATATAGCTGCCATATAAACCGATCTGGGATCTTGACTTCTTGACCCCTAGAGGTCGCAATTATTATCCGATATGCCTGAAATTGTGTACGACGGATCCTCTCATGACCATCAACATACGTGTTTATTATGATCTGAATCGGTCTATAGCCCAATACAGCTCCCATATAAATCGATCTCTCTATTTTCTTGAGCCCCCAAAGGGTGCAGTTCTTATACGAATTGGCTGAAATTTTACACAGGTCTCCAACATATAATTTAATTGTGGTCCGAACCGGACCATATCTTGATATCGTTTTAATAGCAGAGCAACTCTTTTCTTATATCCTTTTTTGCCTAAGAAGAGATGCCGGGAAAAGAACTCGACAAATGCGATCCATGGTGGAGGGTATATAAGATTCGGCCCGGCCGAACTTAGCACGCTTTTACTTGTTTTTCTTATGTTCTTGAAAAAAGGAAACAATTCCTTATTTATTTGTATATTTGGGCTACGATTGATTGAATTCCCATTCCATACCGTTCAATTGAAGAACCAATTACCATTTCCTATCATTCATTTGCCGAACATGTATACCTAATATTCGGCCGGATACAAATGTGCGTATATCTTATCAGTGCATTTTTTTCTTTTATTGATATCTGTGGCTTTGCAAGCTACTTCACACCCGCACGACACATTCGCACACTCAACAGTTACTATATGATCCAGTCGTGTAAACAATGAGACCATTTCCATATAGACAAACGAACACGCAGGCAAATGAAACCTTAGAAAATTATTGTCTTTGCTCCTTAAACAGAACTGAAGAGGTCAACGATACTCTCATTGAGATATTTAACCAAGATGAGTACTGAAATACAAATGCCAAAGTAATGACACTATAAAAGGTCCTTAAGTTCCACCACAATGGCCTTGTTTGGGAAGTCCTAATAGCACTGTGTATGGCCATGGAAACACAGTTTTCGCGCATTCCAAGGGATATTTTTTTACAAATTCCCACCGTTAAAATTCAAAGCATAGCAAATAACAAAAACTAATTAAAAGGGAGTGGGCAAAATAAAAGGATATTAAGGTCAAAAGCGGACATGTTATCCTACGGTAAACATACATCGAATGTACTCGGTGAATGCATTACTACAAGCACAACTTGCTATCATATGATCCCGAATCGATCGTACGTTAAATAAACACCCTTGGTAAAGATGTAGTTCCTTGCTATTCCAAACAATTAAGGATTTTTTAGGTAGCACTGAATTCCTAACTTAGATAATCTTTTTCGAGGTTACTTTTTTTATACCCTCCACCATAGGATGAGGGTGTACAAATTTCGCCATTCTGTTTGTAACACCTCGAAATATGCGTCTAAGACCCCATAAAGTATATATATTCTTGATCGTCATGACATTCTAGGTCGACCTAGCCATGTCCGTCCGTTTGTCTGTCGAAAGCACGCTAACTTTTGAAGGAGTAGAGCTAGTCGCTTGAAATTTTGCACAAATACTTCTTATTGGTGTAGGTCGGTTGGGATTGTAAATGTGCCAAATCGATCCATGTTTTGATATAGCTGCCATATAAATCGATCTTGGGTCTTGAGTTCTTGAGCCTTTAGAGGGCGCAATTCTCGACCGATTTGACGGAGATTTTACACGCTGTGTTTTGGTATCACTTCCAACAACTATGCTTAGTATGGCGCAAATCGATACATAACCTGGTACAGCTGCCTTATAAACCGCTCTGGGATCTTGATTTCTTGAGCATCTAGGGGGCGCAATTCTCATCCGATTTGGCAGAAATTTTGTACAACGGTTTCTCTCATGGCCTTCAACACACGTGTCTAATTTGGTCTGAATAGATACATAGTTTGATGCAGCTCCCATATAAACCGATCTCCCGATTTTGCTTCTTGAGGCCCAATTCTTATCCAAATGGACTGAAATATTACACAATGACTTCTACAAAGTTCAGCATTCAATCCGAATCGGACTATAACTTGATATAGATTCAATAACATAACAGTTCTTATTCATTATTCATTGTTTGCCTAAAAAGTGATACCGCGCAAAGAACTCGACAAATGCTTTCCATGGTGGAGGGTATATAAGATTCGGCCCGGTAGAAATTTGCTCCCTCTTACTTGTTAGTATTTAGAGCGCACTACAAGCCGATTACTGGCTTAGGTGTATGTCCATAGTGGCATGGGGCTGATTAATATACACACACATATTTATACCCTCTACCATAGGATGGAGGTATACCAATTTCATCATTTTGTTTGTAACTCCTCCAAATATTCGTCTAAGACGCCATAAAATATATATATTCTTGATCGTCATGACATTTTAAATCGAACTAGCCATGTCCGTCCGGCTGTCTGTCGAAAGCACGCTAACTTTTGGAAGAAGGAAGCTTGAAATTTTGCACAAATAACTCTTATTAGTGTAGGTTGGTTGGGATTGTAAATGGGCCATATCGATCTATGTTTTGATATAACTGTCATATGAACCGATCTTGCATTTTGACTTTTTGAGCCTCTAGACTGTGGTAACTATGGTTCAAATCGGATCATAACCTGATATAGCTGTCATATAAACCGATCTGGGATCTTGATTTTTGAGCGTCTAGAGGCCGTAAATATTATCTGATTTGGCTGACATTTTATACAACGGCTTCTCCCTTGACCTTCAATATACGTGTCAAATATGGTCTGAATCGGTCTATACCCTGATACAGCTCCCATATAAACCGACCTCCCTATTTAACTTCTTAAGCCCTAAAGGGCGCAATTCTTTTTCGAATTGGCTGGAATTTCACACAATGACTTCTACTTGATATATTGGGTTGCCCAAAAAGTAATTTTTTGGATTTTTTAAAAGAAAGTAAATGCATTTTTAATAAAACTTAGAATGAACTTTAATCAAATATACTTTTTTTACACTTTTTTTCTAAAGCAAGCCAAAAGTAACAGCTGATAACTGACAGAAGAAAGAATGCAATTACAGAGTCACAAACTGTAAAAAAATTTGGCAACGCCGACTATATGAAAAATTCGCAATTACTTTTTGGGCAACCCAATTGCTCCAATATCATAGCAATTTTTTCCTTTTATCATATGTTTGACTAAAAAGAGATAGCGGGAAAAGAACTAGATAGATACGATCCATGGTGGAGGGAATATAAGATTCGACCCGAACTTAGCACGGTTTTACTTGTTTATTTGTAGTTTGGCAGGAGCGACTCATAACATTACACCAACTAAAAAGCGACGACCAGCAAGCTAAACAATTTTCAGTTATTTGAGCGTTATGACAAGTCACCACTAAAGTTGCAGGCGGTCGCATTAGCTCACAATGGAAAAAATTCAAAAAAAAATCATTGCCCGTTTTGTCAAGTAGTTGTAGTAGTATTTTTACACATGCAATCTATGGTGGACGTGTATAAAGGATTCGGCTGGGCAATCTCGAATATACTTATGATTAAGGTTATGATCACCTAGTCCTAGGTTATGCAAGGTTAGAGTGACCATCTATTGTGGCCTATACTATTTGAGTCCAATTTAGCGACAGGCCAAACCTCTGGTCGAAATCAAAACCACGAGCCCCACACTGATCATCCCAAACATCATAGGCTGTAAAATATTAAAAAAAAAAATCCAGCAAATAAGCGCCTTTGCATCTTAACCCACATGTTGAAATGGCATACGAATGTCCTTCCTGCTTTGGGGATATTCGTTACACACTTTCTTGGCGTATGTGCGTTGAATGTGGGTGTGTGGAACGGGGAGTGTTCATCGTACTTTATTTGTATATTGGCAATATTGTGGAAAATTTTTTATTGAACTAGACGGCGATGATGTCATACTCTCCATGTTACTTCGCTACGCCCCACAAGAGTCTTCATATAAAGACGTATTTGATGCATTATTGCCAAGTGTTGAGGCCATCATCTTTCGCAAGGCATGGGAATATGTGGCCAGTCATATGTAATACTTACCCACACGCTCAATTTCAACACTAAAGGACATCAGAAAGAATATTTTCACAATCGTCCTCATTACGTTGCTCATAATTAGATTTAATATTATAGGAAGCAATTTGTTTATTGGTTTGCTGAATGTATTGTCCAAGGGATTAACCCAGTTGTATAGCTTGTTATTGAATATCCTTCGATGCGTTTTTACATTTTAAAACTTGCCTTTAAATATTAATTCTCAATAGAACGCACAATATTTGACTGATGTGATATTTTTGGATTCGCAAAGAAACTGACCGCGAACTAAATCGGGTTGCTCAGGAATTTGACTTTTATAACCTTATCCTAAGATGTATCAGCATGCCTACCAAATTTTGCAATAACCCACAAATTTTGGGTTATTGGTGTACTATTTTCGCATATGAACAACTAAAAATATTTTCATTGAATTAAGTGGCTAAGAATACAACCTTATGTTTAGGTGTATCATCGCAACAATAAATTCAGATTGGGTGTCCCAGGCTTGCCAGGTTCTCAAAGAAGGAAGTCGGAAAACTCAATACTATGATTTGGAATTAGTCGGAATTCTCCCAAAAACCAAAGTAAAAAATCAGTATTAATTAACAAACAAGTAAGAGCGTGCTAAGTTCGACCGGGCCGAATCTTATATACCCTCCACGCGGTATCTTCTTTTAGGTAAACAAAGAATATTGAATTAGAACTGTTATGCTATTGGAGCTATATCAGGTTCGGGCCATAAATGAATTGAATGCTGAACATTGTAGAAGTCATTGAGTAATTTTTCAGTCCATTCGGATAATAATTGCACTTTGTAGGGGCTCAAAAAGGAAAATTGGGAGATCGGTTTATATAGGAGCTGTATCAAGCTATAGATCGATTCAGACCATATTAGACATGTATGTTGAAGGTCATGAGAGAAGCCGTTGTACAAAAAACACATCATGCAAAATTTCAGCCAAGATCGTTTTATATGGCAGCTATACCAGATTATGAACCGATATGAATCATATTTAGCACAGTTGTTGGAAGTGATACCACAACTCCACGAGCAAAATTACAGTCAAATTGGATAAGAATTGCGCCCTCTAAAAGCTGAAGAAGTCAAGATCCCAGATCAGTTTATATGGCAGCTATATCAGGTTATGTACCGATACTTAGATACCATACTTAGCACAGTTGTTGGAATTAATATCAAACCACCACGTGCTAAATTTCAGCCAAATCGGATAAGAATTGCGCCCTCTAGAGGCTTAAGAAGTCAAGACCCAAGATCGGTTTATATGGTTGTTGAAAATGATACCAAAATACCACGTGCAAAATTTCAGTCAAATCGGATAAGAATTGCGCCCTCTGGAGGGTCAAGAAGTCAAGACCCAAAATCGGTTTATATGGCAACTATATCAAAATATGGACTGATATGGCCCATTTACAATCCAAACCGACCTACACTAATCAAAAGTATTTGTGCAAAATTTCAAGCACATAGCTTTACTCCTTCGAAAGTTAGCGTGCTTTCGACAGACAGACGGACGGACGAACATGGCTAGATCGACTTAAAATGACAAAGCGATCAAGTATATATATACTTTATGGGGTCTCAAACGCATATTTCGAGGTGTTACAAGCAGAATGACGAAATTAGTATACCCCAATCCTATGGTGGAGGGTATAAAAAAAAACAAGTAAAAACGTGTTAAGTTCGGCAGTGCCGAACTTTGGATACCCACCACCAAGGATATAATAATCATCCTCTTTTATTATAACTCCACTACTACATCCATAGTTATACCTAAATAGGGGCTGGTTTCGATCATATTTTATTCAGGTCCCGAGAACTCGTACACAAGTAACAGTTTCAGCGAAATGAGTCAAGAAATCCGTTTTTTATGGGATTAAGAGCCAAAATTAAAAGATCGGTCTGTATGACAGCTATATCTGTATAGTCTGATCTAACTCATATTTGGTCGGGTGGCTTAAAGCAACTCACTATTTCAAATTTCAACGAAATCAGGTAATAAATAAAGCTATATCTAAATATCGTCCGATCTTTACAACATCTAGAACAGATGAAGGGAGGCTTAAAACAACGCAATGATTCACATTTCAGAGCAATCAGTTAATAATTAAAGCTTTTATGGGCTCAGACCCTTAAACGGCATATCGGTCATATGGCCGACTTGGTCGGGAGGAGCTGTTTCAATTGACTTGTCTTTACTATATGCATGCTACTGCCGAGACAGGAGATCTCCAGGGATCTTTGCCCTAAGATATTATTCTCTCAATCCCCCAATAGTCTTCAGCATAAAGGGTGGCAGACTATAGGACGAAAATCTTTCGCTTTTGGAATGAAAAACACATTTGTGTCCCTCCATCCCACAGGTATAAATGACATGCTCATACAAGCACTGTATATCTATCAGACACTGCTTGTAATTCAGCCGGTGATACATCACCATGGCATGACGACTAAAAGGAGTCGAAACTTCTTATCGCCCAGAAGATTTTCGGTTCAGACACTATTCCCCAATAACCTCCAACGAGTGTATTCCAGTGACAACCTCTTCTAGCGCCACGTTGTCCGTTGGAGAATTATCCGGGAAATGTGTATCAACGAGTAGTTCAAGTATTTCCTAACCAGACATTGTCCATACATTCTCTGGCTTTTGAATATACCCCACAGTAATAGGTCTCGAGGACAGAATCTTCCTTAGCCTATATGCCTCAGATGTATCCTCCACGGAGCTTCAGAATTCCACCCAGAATTAGTTCTGAGCCTTTTTCAGCTAGCCCTTATATTTTCTTAGCTCAGCCTTATAGATGTCCCAATCGTGTGGTGCTCTTGTGGCTTTCGCCCTGTCGAAGAGTTTTCTGAGGTCCCTACTTAAGCCAACCAGCTCTGGGGTCCACCATGGCAGTCGCTGTTTGCCCCTTGGCTTGGCACTAGGACACTAGCGAGTCATTCAGGGCCTTCGTGATCCGCAGTTCCCACTTCCTTTTCCGGTCTAGAAGGGATAGACGTGCAAAATTTGTGCCGAAATTTATTCCAATCCGCCTTTCTTCTGTTTAGTCGAGGGACCACTTCTGCAGTATTTTCTCCAAGGCTGAAACTACAATAATATAACGATGATCAGAGGAAATGCACCCAACATTTCCCAGTTTCATATTCTTGCGCTTATATCTTCCGATACAAAGGTATTAAACTAATCAAAACAATTAACAGACAAACTTAAAAAATAACATAAATTTTTTCAGCAGATTTTTGAACTAAAACCTGAGTTTTTTGTATGTCGATTTAGCTGACCGAAATGTTTGCTGAGACAGCAGTAATGTCTGATTTCCCTTTTTGACCAGACAAAAACTGCTGTTTTAGCAAGCATTTTTGCTGATTTGAATAACAA
The DNA here is from genome assembly GCF_963082655.1 of Stomoxys calcitrans. Taxonomy (NCBI): domain Eukaryota; kingdom Metazoa; phylum Arthropoda; class Insecta; order Diptera; family Muscidae; genus Stomoxys; species Stomoxys calcitrans. The sequence goes on from NC_081554.1 coordinate 91,809,254, forward strand.
ATTTGGTTGATTGTAGTACCTCCTGCCTCTTCCTGATAATAAAGGTCGGTTTATCCTCTTTAATATAAATCCCCAAATTGCAACTTACAATATATTCGATAAGCAGCTCACCCTTTTCGTTGACATCCGAACTTCCCCATATCTGGTGGTGTGCATTGGCACCACTTCCTACAATGAGGTTCTTTTTTCCCCGCAGAAGCGGCTTCAATTAACAACTTAAGTCTTAAAGGCGGCATCTCCGAATATCTCTGAATCGTGAGCCATATATAGGGAAGCGATCCAGTAATGAGACTTAATTATTTTAAGACTGGCTACTACTGAATCTTGCTCAGCGACGGAAGAAGAAAAACATTTAGACTACTTTTTGCAAGAAAACAGCAGCCTAAATCCCGGAATTCTTTGTCCACGAACCATTCCCCCACACACCCATGGTTCCTGAATAAGAACCACGTCAAATCATCCTCACAAGATTTATTAGATGTTTTTATGATGAGCTTCCGTACGCATCCAAAGGCAGGTGAGAAAGAAGTGGAACTACTCTTCCTCAGAACACTGGATACTTGCGGTGTGGGCGATTCCTCCCTAGATGCTTCACTAGCTGCTGCTGTCGAAGTACTTTTTGTGATCCGCCCTTCCCAGCTGGCGCACACCTTGAGTCCAGTCCAACCGGATTACCCACCCACACAGCGCTTGTCGTGTCCCGTTTCGGTGCCACCCCCTCCTGTTTCGATAGTGGAAGGAGGATTTCCAGTCTCCTGCAATCCCAACTGCTAAGTCGTCCAACAACTGCTAAGTCGTCTCCTGATTCCCCAAGCCCACTGCTTTTATAGACCCTCTGTTTTAACTTGTTGAATCCATAGGATTCTACTCCTCCAGACTTGTTGGGGTCTGCGAGACAGGCGGAGTTTCCGGTCAGCATCAGCCTCATCCCATCAACCAATCTTCCAATCGGTGGTTGAAAGATTGGGATTACTGCTGCTCCGGGCCAGGTTTCACCAATCTTTTTTAGGGCGCAACGATACATCTTAATTGAGTGTTGATCCCAGAAGGCAATTAGTCTGTATCGTCCCCAATACCAGCCTGCATCGTCCCAAAGTGGAGGAGACCCAAGAAATTTCGCAAGAACATTGGAGTTTACTGATCCGTCTGTATGTTTTAATTACGCTACAATCTTTTAAAATAGAGATATTGAACTGAAACTTTTGCACAGATTCTTTTTTTGTCCATAAGCAGGTTAAGTTCGAAGATGGGCTATATCGGACTATAACTTGATATAACCCCCATATAGACCGATCCGCCGGTTTAGGGTCTTATGCCCATAAAAGCCGGATTTTGCTGAAATTTGGGACAGTGAGTTGTCTTTAGCCAGTCGAAATCTTTCTTCAATTTGGCCCAGATCGGTCAAGATTTGGATATAGCTGCCATATAGACCGATTTCTCGATTAAAGGTCTTGGGCCCATAAAAGGCGCATTTATTGTTCGATGTCGCCAAAATTTGGGACAGTGAGTTGTGTTAATCCCTTCGACATCCTTCTTCAATTTGGCCCAGATCGGTCCAGATTTGGATATAGCGATTTAAGGTTTTGGGCCCTTAAAAGGCGCATTTATTGTCCGATTCCGCCGAAATTTGGGACAGTGAGTTTCGTTAGGCTCTTCAACAACTTTCTGCAATTTGGCTCAGATCGGTCCAGATTTTGATATAGCTGCCATATAGACCGACCTCTCCATTGAAGGTTTGGACCCATAAAAGGCGCATTTATTGTCCGATTTCGGCGAAATTTGGGAAAGTTACTTATGTAAGGGTTTTTCCACATCCGTATCGTATATGGTTCAGATCGGTCTATATTTGGATATGGCTACCAAAAAGACCAATATTTTGTTCTACAAAATTTGACAATGACTTCTACTTATTAGACCTATCAATATCCGTGTCGATCCAAATCGAACCATATTTCGATAAAGCTGCTATGATGGCATAAATTATGCATTTTTTCCGGATTATGACGAAAGGAGGTTTACATATATACCCGAGGTGGTGGGTATCCAAAGTTCGGCTCGGCCGAACTCAACGACATTAAAAAAAATAATAATAATAATTGAACAGTCATCCGTGTAGTAAAATAAGAATCAATCAGCAATTAAAACTTGAAACGAATGATCGTGTACATATTAAGCCGAAAAATTAAATTTAAAGATAGTAAATTTTTTTTAAAGTTTTGTAGCTTTGGCTCGTTTTCTTGCTAAAATCCTACAAATAGTAAGAATCTTAAATTTTGGGGCAACTTTTCTTCAGTGTTGGTTTGACTTTATTATATCCAAATATAATCGGGTAATTCATGGTTTTCATGATCCCCTTGACCCTTAAGCCTGTTGGTATCAATCACATTTCTGTCATCGTGCCAGAAGTGTTGTACAGCTTTGTACTCAAAATATTGACGCCGTTATAAAATATTTGTTTAACATATAAATAAAATGTTTTAATACAAATTGAGTGCGTAAAAGTCCGTTCAAATACTGGAAAGCGGTCAAATTGGAAATAGTACAAATTCTTAGAAAATTCTACATCAAACACATGTGTGGAAAACGATGCTGTGTTGGTGTCTTCAAATCAATGCAAATACATAGAATTGAATGTGGTCACGATGTAACATAACTTTTTGTTATTATTAATATAAATAGTCCAAATAAAATTAGATTAAAATTAAAAATTAGATTAAAATTATTTTTGTTTGTTTCTCTTTCGAGACAAGCTCAATGATTGAAGATAGCAAATGGAAAAGGAAACGACTCTCGCTGATCTTCGCCCTAACAGGCAAAAAACTTGAAAAATGAAAAATTTCGGATGAGCCTGGCCGGAATTCGAACCTGGACACACGGAGCAACAGCGAGAGCCGTTGCCGTTGTCTAGCGTTCGAAGATATCAATACAACTTCCAACAGATGCACAGAATCATGTTACCACCGAAGTATTGTAATTGCCACAGAAAAAAGGGTGTAGTTACAAAAAACACATTCATTGAGAAAAATCACAGCTAATAGACTAGGTTGTCGAGCGTGGTTAATGTAGTAATTGTATCATAGATGCGTTTTCTGAATTAATACGATTCAAATACAACATATCAACGCACGGCCCTTGAAGCCATCACACCTAATATGGTTGAAAAGGCTTCTAATTAAAGAGGAAATGCGTCCCATAGTGATTGGTGTGTGTTGTTATCTTTGGCTTTCCTTTTCCATTTGCAATCTCCGATCAATAACGTTTTGGTACTAAAACCAAAAACGGTATATTGCTAAAGCCAACAACATATTGGTATTAAAACCAATACCAGTTCGATAAAAAGGCTAGTACTAATCCTTTTACTAATCCTTTTAGGTTTCATCTATACCATCCGGTATTGTTTTTTTACCATACGGTGTTGTTTTACTATCAATACCGTATGGTACTGAAATGGATCCAACTTTTCTCTGGGTGTAGTACATCTTGCCTGTTACAGATCGCTATGTAGATTCCAGCTGATAATATATTCATTAAGCACCTCACCCTTTTCGTTGATATCAAAATATCCCCATATCTGGCGATGTTAAGACTGAGGTTGGCGTATGAGTTTATATCCAACGTATATTTAAATCTGTTTTTTTTTTTTTTTGCTACAAAAATATTCTTTTATACATTTTGCAATGCGGCTTCCTATTGACTAGGGCATTATAGGCATGTTCGCTACGGAAGAATCATACTCTTCCTACATCTCAATAGGGTTCGGTTTCTGTATTACGACCAGAAAATAACCGATATACGCCAAAGTAAGGCCATGGTGCCTTGGTGATGCTGGGAATATCAGTACTCAGCGACAGGGCACCTTGACGGAGTTGCTCTAGATTTCAAGACATTCCATGTTCTCATTCGAGTCGTTTTGCCTTCATTCGAAAAGTGTTTGCCAGATTATTTTGAATTTATTTCAATTCATAGCTCAGAGGTTAGCATGTCCGCCTTTGACGCTGAACGCCTGGGTTCGAGTCCTGGCGAGACCATCAGAAAAAATTTTCAGCGGTGGTTTTCCCCTCCTAATGCTGGCAACATTTGTGAGGTACTATACCATGTAAAACTTCTCTCCAAAGAGGTGTCGCACTGCGGCATGCCGTTCGAACTCGGCTATAAAAAGGAGGCCCCTTATCATTGAGCTTAAACTTGAATCCGACTGCACTCAGTGATATGTGAGAAGTTTGCCCCTGTTCCTTAGTGGAATGTTCATGGGCAACATTTGTATTTGTTTGTATAGCTCACCATTTCGATAATTGATGGAACACTACACTGATCTGATTTGTCAGCACATTTTTATACCCACCACCGTAGGATGGGGGTATATTCATTTTGTCATTCCGTTTGCAACACATCGAAATATCCATTTCTGACCCCATAAAGTATATATATTCTTGATCAGCGTAAAAATCTAAGACGATCTAGCCATGTCCGTCCGTTTGTCTATTGAAATCTACGTCTACAGTCTATATATATATCTTGATATAGCCCCCATATAGTCCAATCGGCCGATTAAGGGTCTTAGGCCCATAAAAGCCACATTTATTATCCGATTTTGCTGAAATTATGGACATTGAGTTTTTTTAGGCCCTTCGACTTCCTTCGTCAATTTGGCTCAGATCGATTCAGATTTGGATATAGCTGCCATATAGACCGATCCTCCGATTTAGGGTCTTAGGCCCATAAAAGCCACATTTATTATTTGCCGAAATTTGGGACAGCGATTTGTGTTAGGCCTTTTGACTTCCTTCGTTAATTTGGCTCAGATCGGTCCAGATTTGGTTATAGCTGCCATATAGACGGATCCTCCGATTTAGGGTCTTAGGCCCATAAAAGCCACATTTATTATGTGATTTTGATGAAATTTGGGAGAGTGAGTTGTGTTAGGCCCCTCGAAATCCTTCGTTAATATGGATCAGATCGGTCCAGATTTGGTTATAGCTGCTATATAGACGGATCATCCGATTTAGGGTCTTAGGCCCATAAAAGCTACATTTATTATGCGATTTTGATGAAATTTGGGACAGTGAGTTGGGTTAGGTCTTTCGACATCCTTCGTCAATTTGGTCAAGATCGGTCCAGATTTGGAAATAGCTGCCATAAAGACCGATCTCTCGGTTTTAGGTTTTGGGGCCATAAAAGGCGCATTTATTATCCGATTTTGCCGAAATTTGAGACAGTGAGTTGTGTTAGACTCTTCGACGTCCTTCTTCAATTTGGCCCCGATTGGTGCAGATTTGAATATAGCTGCTTTATAAACCGATCTCTCGATTTAAGGTTTTGGGTCCATAAAAGGGGCATTTATTGTCCGATTTCTCCGAGATTTGGGCCAGTGCGTTGTGTTAGGCTTTTCAAAATTTTTCTGCAATTTGGCCCAAATCGGTCCAGATTTGGATAGGGCTGCCATGTAGACCGGTATCTCGATTTAAAGTCTTTGCCCCATAAAAGGCGCATTTATAATCCGATTTCACTGAAATTTGACACAGTGACTTATAATAGGATTTTCGACATCCGTGTCGTATATGGTTTAGATCGGTTTATTTTTAGACGTAGCTACTAAAAAGACCAATATTTTGTTATACACAATTGAACAATGACTTGCACCGATTACTATTTGGTCCAAATCGGAACATATTGCGATATAACTGCTATGGGTCATAAGGTATGCAATTTACACCGGATTTTGATGAAATATGGTTTACATATATACTCGAGGTGGTGGGTATCCAAAGTTCGGCCGGGCAAACTTAACACCTTTTTACTTGTTGTTTGTATCATTCCCTATGTCTGCAATGGCAACTTTAATTTCTTTAATGCAGGCTTGATACCACTCCGCCTGGCTGACTCAGCAATTATACTTAACGGCTCCACAAAAAATAGTTCAATAAAGTCAAATACTTTAAAATGTAAAATACGGTTTGACTGAGTTGGACTTTTCATTAAATTGTACCGAAATTATTATCACTTTATTTAATTGCAATTTAATTTGCGACATCAATGGACAATTATTTCATAAACCGTCATAGCGGTGAAACTTTAATTGTTCATCACAATAAAACCCTTGTTAATCAAACAATACTATAGAGGACTTTTTTGAAATACTAAAATACATAGTAATTTTATTTTACACGTTTTGGAAATATTTTAAATTATTCATCATTTATTATTATTCATCAATAAATACCTAAAATAATGGACTATAAAATCCTTAACGACTTTTTTAATATTTGTACTCGTACATATTACCAAATTGTAGATGCTGTATCTCATCAATTACACTTTGTGAGTACACTAAATCTTGACAACGATAGGTTGATTGCAACACATTCATTACGTTAATAGATGCAATTTTTAATTATTTATGCTATTGTAGAAGTTTTTAAGACGTATAACTATGGATTCCATTGACTGAAAACTAATAATCTTCTCTGATTCTTCACCAATTACTTTTGAAATGAAAAAATATGGATAATCGTGGCAAACACTAGTTCGGAAGTTCAGGGATCCGCAGTACATTTTTACGCTCCGCTCCCGCTCCTTTAGAATTAAATTGCCTATTTTCAACAGCTTGTAATCGTAATATATAATATTTGCCCTTACGATTACAACATGAAGCAATATTCAGCTCCGATTATATATATTCTTTATCACCATCTATATCGGACTGTATCTTAATAAAGCCCCTATATAAATCGATATCCCGACTTCTCGACTTCTTCGGCCTCTAGAGAGCGTGATTCTCATCCGATTTGGCTAAACGTTGCATAATTTCTTTTACGAACTCCAACATTTTTGAAAAGTATGGTCTAAACTAGTCTAGATTTTATTATAATAATTCATTTACAATGTTAAACCAGTAAGGAAAGGCAAAAGTCGGGCGGAGCCGACTATATAATATCCTACACCACCGAGTCTACATAAAACTTTTAATATATAGCACTTATATCCAAATCTAGTCAGACTTTAATTTTGCATAGCTATTGAAATATCGAATAGAACCTTCTATGATTTTCTTACGATGGTACAAAAATTGTGGCTTCTACAGCCCTAAAAGTCGAGACGCATAAAAGATATATATGAGAGTTTTATGTAAACCTGATTCGATTTTGATGAAATTTTGTTTACGTATTGGAATGTCAATTAAAACATCTCACGAAAAATTTTGTTAAGATCGGACCAAATTTTAGCTTTTACAGCCTTAAAAATCGAAACGATTAAAAAATGGAATCTTTACCTAAATCTGGTTCGATTTTGATGACATTTTTTGCATGTAGTACGACGTCAATAAAACATCTCCTGCAGGATGGGACCAAAATTGTGGCTACTACAACTTTAAAAGGGCATATCGGATGAAAGATTTATATGGGAGCTATTTATAAATCTGATCCGATTCGGATGAAGTTTTGCACATATACCAGTATGTCAAAAAAGCACTTCGTGCCGAATTTGGTAAAGATTGGACCAAAATTGTGCTTTCTACAGCCTTAAAAGACCATATCGGATGAAAGATACATATGTGAGCTATATATAAATATGATCCGATTCTGATGAAATTTGTCACACATATTAGGACGTCCCAAAAAGCACTTCGTGCCATATTTGGTAAAGATCGTACCAAAATTGTGCCTTCTACAGCCCTAATAGGTCAAATCGGATGAAACTTATATATGGGAGCTATATCTAAATCTGAACCGATTTCAATGAAATCTCAAACACATTATGTCAAATTTTGTAACGATCGGACCAAAATTGTGGCTTCTACAGCTTTAAAAGGGCATATCGGATGAAAGATATATATGGGAGTAGATATAGATCTGGACCGATATCTTTCAAAATCAGTAGCGTTTGTCCTTGGACCAAACAGAGAGGCAGACGGACATAGCTAAATCGAATCAGTGATTCTTAGCTGATCCGTATACTTATCGATAGGTCTAGCTCTTCTCCTTCTTAGCGTTGCAAACAAATGCACAAATCTATAATACCACAGTGGTGGTGTTGGGTAAAAAAATAATACTAGTAGAATTATGAAAAATCTAGTTTTTACATAACATATGTATATGTTGTGTCTCATCTGAACCCGTCTATAACCTGATAAAACTCACATATAATCCGGCCTCCCGATTTTACTTCCTAAACCTCTAGAGGACGCAAATCGATTTGGCTGAAATTTTGCATCATGATTTCGCCTATAACATCCAACATACCTGATATTACTGCCATATAAAAACGGATCATCCGATTTCACTTCTTAAGCATATACTGGAAGCAATTCAAACCAAAATTAAAAAAAATCAACGAAGTTTTTTTAGTTTCTGCCTTAAAGAGAAACCGTGCAAAGACAAATGCGATCAATAGTGAATGGTATACAAGATTCGGCCGACCCAACTTAGGTCGTTTTTGCCTGTATTGACTTTAAGATGAAACCTTTTAAAACTGGTGGAAATAGGACCTTTAATATGTTTTCGATAACGGTTTAATGAAACCTGCTCTACAGTTATCTCATGTTAACTTATTAATCCTAATTTTTTTAAACATTAAGTTCAGCCGTGTCGAACTTTGAACGCCCGCAACCGTGAATTAATTTATTATCCTATTTTATTTTAACTCCCTATATCCGACCGATTTGGATCATGTTCGGTTTGGATGCCAAGAAGCTTTATATATTTCCCAGTTTCAAATTTGAGCTAAATCGGGTATCAAAAGCGCCTATTATGGGCTTAAGACCCTCAATTGGCAGATCGGTCTAAATGGCAACTATGGTATTTGCCATTTGGATATCGGAAGGTTTTGTACAACTCACTGTTTCTAATTCCAAAGAAATCGAATAATAAATGCGCCTGCTATGGCTAAAATTGGTGGAATTCGAGACCATATTTGATTCAACAAAATCGGTTAACGAGTGCGCTTTTTATGAGCTTAAACCCCAAATCGACAGTTCGACCTATTTGGCAGCTATATCTAACCAAAGTCGTATGTGGATCATACTTGGTCCGTATATCGAGAGTCCTGATGCAAATCACTTTTCACATTTCAGCGAAATCAAGTTATAAATTCGAGCGAGACCATATTTGGCATAGATGTCAAGGAGTCTAACAGAACTCACTGTTCCGAATTTCAATGAATCCGGATTATAAATAGGGCTTTTGAAGGCTTAAGATCCAAAATCGGCAAATCAGTCTATTTGGTAGCTATATTCAAATATAGTTCGATATGGACCACAACTCTCTTTTCTCTTTAATTCGCTATGACAGAACATTTGTTCCACTAACCGACCATATAATAGCGTTCCAAGCGCCTCGATCTTCTGCGCTCATTCTCTGACACCAACTTTCGAGGTGTCTCTCACCACTTGTTCTTTCCATCGGGCTTTTGGTCTTCCCGGTTTGCGTGTACCACCGTGTTTGCCTTCAAAAGACTTCTTTGCTGGAGCTTCTTCATCCATTCTGACCTAGCCAACGCAGCCGTTCTATTTTGATGCGTGAAACTATGCTATCGTCGTCATACAGTTCATACAGCTCGTGGTTCATACGTCGCCCATATTCTCCGTTAACGCAAACTGGTCCATATATTTTACGAAGAATCTTTCTCTCAAATACTCCAAACACAACCTCATCTGCTTTCAAAAGTACCCATGCCATGGAACATATAACATATAACAACACGGGTAATATCAGTGTCCTGTATAGTGTAATCTTCGTCTGTCGAGAGGTGGCCTTGTTCTTTATCTGCTCGTTTATCGTTTGGGAGTTGAAACCATCCATTTCGTGTTATCTCCATTTACTGCCAGAGGCATTTTTTTTAAGCTGCAGTTACTACTTCCGGTGACAGACCTATGATAGCGATGTCGTCGGTATAGGCGAGTAGCATGTGTTCTCTTGTGATTAATGTGCCGCATCTATTCACATCTGCATCTCGTATAATTTTCTCCAGCAGGATATTAAAGAGATGACACGATAGGCTGTCTCCTTGTCTGAAACCTCGTTTGGTATTAAATGGTTCGGAGAGATTCTTTCCTATTCTTACTGAGGAATGCGTATCAGCAAGTGTCATCCTGCAGAGTCTTATTAATTTTGCAGGGATACCAAACTCAGACATGGCTTGAAATACCTTTGAACATAAAGAGGTATCTAAAGCCGCTTTGTAGTCAACAAAGAGATGGTAGGTGTTGATTTATCCTACTCGGATCTTTTCCAATATTTGGCGCAGTGTGAATATCTGTTCCAGGGTGGATTTACCAGGTCTAAAGCCGCATTGAAGGGGCCCAATTATCTGATTGACTTTGGGTTTTAATCTTTTACAAACAACCCACAGTTCCGAATTTTAGCGAAATCTGGTTCTACTTCCGCATGTTACGGCCTTAAGACCCTATACCGGAAGACAGTCTACATTGCTGCTATACCAAAATATAGTCCGATCTGGACCATATTTGTCAAGAAAAACCCACCGCTTGAAATTTCAGCAAAGTTGAATAATAAATGCGCTTTTTTTGGGTTCAAAACCCTAAATCAGTCTATACGGCAGCTATATCCAAATATGGTCTCATTAAGTCCTATTAAGAACATAGCCTGTTTACGGATGAAATACGAATCTGTGCAAATTTCAGCTCAATATCAAAATATTTTAAGTCTGCAACGTGACTACAATAGACGGACAGACAGATAGACATACGGGCATCGTTAAATCGCTTTATAATTTTACGACGATCAAGAATATATATTGGAGGCCACCGTAGCTCGGAGTTCGAATCCTGGCGAGACCATCAGAAAAAATTTTCAGCGGTGGTTTCCCCTCCAATGCTGGCAACATTTGTGAGGCACTATGCCATGTAAAACTTCTCTCCAAAGAGGTGCCGCACTGTGGCACGCCGTTCAGACTCGTCTATAAAAAGAGGCCCCTTATCATTGAGCATAAACTTGAATCGGACTGCACTCATTGATACTGCAGTTTGCCCCTGTTCCTTAGTGGAATGTTTATGGGCAAAATTTGCAGTTTACAAGAATATATAAACTTTGAAAGTTCGGAAATTGATATTTCGAAGTGTTGCAAGCGGAATGACTAAATGAATATATGTATCACTTAACCTATAGTGTTGGGTGCCGGGCCATAAGGGAGTAATAGGTAATGAAAGGGCAGACGATTTAGCGGTGAAGGCCAGAGGACTGCCGTCAATAAACTTGGTTAACCCGAAGCGATGAATGCGCATGCAACCCTGTGGACAGCGAAAATCCTATGGGGGATCCAGATCGTGAGAAGACGAGGCTATTACTAAAAAGAAATAAGAAGGAGGTCAGTATAGCTTTTGGTATCATAACGGGACAAACAGGACTACGAGTTCACTTATGTAAAATCGATGAGACAATGGGGGGAACTATTCGAATATGGGGAAGATGATGAGACGTTGGAGCATTTCCTTTGTCATTACCCGGCTTTCGCGTCTAACATACACCGGTACTTAGGTGGGAACACAATACCAGACATGAACCAACTTAGAGGATTTTGTAAGTAGCACGAAATTCCCAATATAAAATTTTCTTTTTCGAGGTTACTTTTTAGTTTTTTTCTGGCTTACGTGTATGTCCATAATGGCATGGGCGGATTAATTTCCACACCCTCTTTTCAACCTAACCTAACCTACGATAAAATTCTAAGAAAATGTTTTCTAAGACAAAATTTCTAAAAATATTGCCCTAAAGACAAAATTAAAAAAAAAATGGTTTTAAAAACACTAGTTTAATAAAAATTTGTCTTAAAACAAAATTTTAATAAAATTTTTCCTTGAAACAAAATTTTAATAACATGTTTTCTAAAACTTCATTTTGATTCAATTTTCTGTAAAACCAAAATTAAAATTTTGTTTTTTTAAAGAAAAAATTTTGAAATTTTTAAAACAAAATATTATTAAAAATTTCTTTGAAGTTAGTATTTTCATGAAAATTTCTGAAAAGAGAAACACTTAACAAAAATTTGTCGGAAGAGAAACATTTAACAACATTTTCTCGAAAGACAAACATATAAATTTGGGAAAAAAAATTTCAATTTTTGAAATATTTGATTTTCTTTCAAGGAAATCTAATTTATTGATAACGGATGGGGGCGGACCCTACAGTTACCCCCAAAACACCAACCAAAATCAAAAGTGGACCGATAAGGACAATATGGGTATCAAATGAAAAGTATGCGGGAGTATACAACGAATCTGGCATACAAATTAATTTCGATGTATAGGGGGTCACCCCACTTCCACAAAAACGCCTAAAATGGGCACATTAACCAATCACGGATATATGGGACTCGGTCTGTTTGTTCCGTATAGACTGAAAAACGGCAGGACTGATTTTCTCGAAATTTTCGCATATTATGTAGGTTGGTCTGGAAGGAAACATAGGCTTTATAATTTTTCGGTATCGGAAGGGGAACCCTCCCCATTATGCCAAAAACACAACCCATAATCAAAAGTGGACCGATCAGGACAATATACGTATCAAATGGAAGGTATTAAAGAGTAGATTACGAATATGGTGTTAAAATTTAAGTCTAAGTACTCATCGGGCCGCTCCACCACCAAAACTCCCCAGCGGGATTTGATATCCATATTTGGTCGAAATGTTTGAGGTGGCATCCCTCCCCTAATGAGAACATTGCCCTAAAGAAGAACATTTCCACCAGGAACCGAGAAGGGCCAAATTCTCACACATCAATGAGTGCTTTCCGATTCAAGTTTAAACTCAATGATAAGGGACCTTTTATAGCCGAGTCCGAACGGCGTCCCGCAGTGCGACACCTCTTTGGGAAAAATTTTTTAAATGACCATGCATGGCGTTGTTCCTCACAAATGTCACTAACATTAAGAGGGGATAAAAACCGCTTTGTCCGATGTTCTCGCCAGGATTCGAACGCGTTCAGCGTCATAGGCTACAATGGCACGAATTCGATATCCGCATTCAGGGCAAAGTGTCCCTACCCTACCCATTTTGGCTAGTACATATATATTTACATCTCCCTATTTGCACTTATAAAGCCGTAGTTATTACAATTTGTACATATTTGCTCAAAATTTGATACGGATACTATAACCCCTCAGAAAACCTCCGCCGAGGTCCATCTGAATTGGTCCAGAATTAGATATACCAGCATATAGCAGATATAGAACCGCCCGATTTTTGTCTTTTCTTACTGGTTTTGACACGTCGCAATGAACATATAAAAGTGTAACTCTATAAGAGAGTTGGGTCTACATTTGCAAAATGTTGTCCTGTATAAAAAGAAAATGTATTACTGTAACTTTTTTTTCAGAATCGAAATCACCATAAGACATCAGCACTGATATCTAATCGTGAACAGTGAAGATTTTTGATTCAGACACAATTTTTCCAACAACCTACGATGAATACAGATCAGTGACGACCTCTCCTGGTGCCCCGTTGTCCGTTGGAGAGTTTCCCGGCAAATTTGTGTTAACGAGTAGTTCCGGTGTTTCCCCACTAGACATTGCCACTCTAACTTCTGAATGTATCCTACAGGATTTTCCGTGGCCAGGCGTTAGATGTATCCTCCGCGGAGCTGCAAAACTACAGCAAGGATTTGTTCTGAGCCTTATAGCTCAATTCTCGTCCCGGTTGTGTAGTGCCCTTGTGGCTTTCGCCCTGTTGAAGAGTTATCTGCAACCATTCGTTAGACAAATCAGTTCTGGAGGCTACCCTGGCGGTCGCTGCTTGCCCTCTGTTCTCGAAGGCGGCTTCTATAAATCGTGTGCCATGCATAGAGAAGCCAACCAGTAATGAGACTTATTTATTTCAAGGCTAGTAACCAGAGATGGTTTGTCGGAAACTCCGACGTTTATGACATATATTTCCGACGTATTATAAATACATACGTCAAAAACCTCATAAACCTAGCCAAAGAACTAGTTTTTGACAGAATTGAAAAATAATTAGGAAATCGTACGATTATTTTCAACATTTGTAAATTTATAATATGGCAACACTGGTGCATAGGTTTACTTCTTTTTATATATGTAGGTATATGACGTTTTCGACGTTTACAACTTTTTGACAGCCGAAACCTAAAAAGCCGACATACAGACCATCTCTGCTGGTTCCTACTGAATCTTCAGTGCTAAGCGACGGAAGAAGAAAAACATTTAGACTACTCTTTGTCAGAAAAGTATTCTGTACTCTGACAGAGAGTACCTATTTTTCTTTGTTTTAGTGAAGTGGTTTTTGTGAAGTGTAAAATGATGGCTTGCTTTCATTTATCATTTATCAGTAGCTGAGTTGCGATCCGTTTGCTTTGCTATTTTGTGAGGGACACTTCATAGGAAAGCGAAGGAAAAAAATATGGTCAGATACCATAGATGCTAAGTTCGCGAGGGCCGAATCTTATATACACTCCACCATGGATCACATTTTTCGAGTTCTTTGCGCGGTATCACTTTTTAGGCAAACAAAGAATATTGAATAAGAACTGTTATGCTATTGGAGCTATATCAAGTTATAGTCCGATTCATTGTAGAAGTCATTGAGTATTATTTCAGTCCATTCGGATAAGAATTGCGACTTGTAGGCGCTCAAAAAGCAAAATCGGGAGATCTGTTTATATGGGAGCTGCATCAATCTATATATCGGTTTAGACCATATTGGACACGTATGTTAAATGTCATGAGAGAAGCCGTTGTACAACATTTCTGCCAAATCGGATGAGAATTGCGCCCGCTGGCGGCTCAAGAAGTCAAGATCCAAAATCGGTTTATATGGCAGCTATATCAGATTATGAACCGATTTGAACCATACTTAGCATAGTGTTTGAAGTGATACCACAACACTACGTGCAAAATTGCAACCAAATCGGATAAGAATTGCGCCCTCTAAAAGCTGAAGAAGTCAAGATCCCAGATCGGTTAAATGGCAGCTATATCAGATTATGTACCGATTTGCGCTATAGTTAGCCAGTTATTGGAAGTAATATCAAAACACCACGTGCGCCCTCTAGAGGCTCAAGAAGTCAAGACCCAAGATCGGTTTATATGGCAGCTACAATCCCAACCGATCCACACTAATAAAAAGTATTTGTGCAAAATTTCAAGCGCCTAGCTTTACTCCTTCGAAAGTTAGCGTGCTTTCGACAGACAGACGGACGGATAAACGGCCGGACAAGGCTGGATTGACTTAAAATGACAAGACGATCAAGAATACATGTACTTAATGGGGTCTCAGACGCATATTTTGAGGTGTTACAAATAGAATGACAAAATTAGTTTACCCCCATCCTTCACAAATGTCGCCAGCATTAGGAGCGAATAATTCAAGTAAGGTAAGAGTGGCAATCCTTTACAGACTCACTTAGACAATTTTAAGTCCATTGTGATACCACAGTAACGACATACCAAGGCTTATGGTGGGAATCGAACCCACGACCCCCGCTTGCTTTTTCTTGCTTAGTTTCTCCAGTTAGCCAGAAATTAACTTCATCGCTGAACATAATTTTTCGATAAGATTTATTATTAAAAAATACGACATTTTGGTAGGTCATTGGCGTCAGTTGTTGTACGTTGTTGTATTGAACACTTTCCACTTTCACATATAACGTTTGGACACAATTATCAGCCAGTGCTGCCAACCCAAAAATTTTATCTCGTTGTATTTGAATACGTTTATGTCATGCCTGCTTTCGCGGCTAACAGACTGCGGCACTTAAGTGGGGATACAATACTGGAAATCAAAATCGAGTTTCTGGTTTTAAACGTCTAGTTCCGACCATACTTAATTTATCTTGTTATGGTCGGTCGGTCCGTGTTCTCTTTCCATATCGTTTGTCCGTCTGTCTCGTTTTTGTAATCAGGATGGAGGTCGTATTTGTTATCCAATCATCACGAAATTTTTACCATATCACTTTTTTAGCCTAAAGGAAAATGCTACGTAAAAATCGGTTCAGGGAATGGCAGCTTTACAAGTTGTCACCACCGGTGAGGTTGGAGGAGAGGAGAATTCTAGATTGAGCTTTGCCAAGTTAAAGGCACTCAGAACCGTTTCTTCGTATTCCCCATCCCCTCAATCATCTACGATACTCCAGAACACCATTCAAAAATTTCTAGAAAATTGTCCTTAAATGATTATTCCAACAAACGAAACAAATTTTGTACCGTCAAATCACTCGCAAAAATTTTTATTAGGAAAAAGAGAGTAAATTTGTTTGCCAAAACAAAAACAAGTCCTTGAAGCATTAGTAACGGAAGAAATTGCCATCTGCCGGTTGACGAGAATAACCATTATTGACCATCTGTGTATGAGGTCCACTGTTTATTAACTTTACACTGTGGGGTGATATCTTCTCCTTCAAGCCGCCTTAATCACAAAGATACAAACCAAAAGGATTAAAACAGGAAAAACTCTAATCGTAATTTTCGAATGAAAAACTTACCTATTTTCAATGGATGCCCATTTTTCTCAGGTTTCGGTAATTTTATGTCGATGGTATTTCTAAGTACCCTGAATGTTTGCGGCATTTGACAGCACGTCTCTGGCTGCAGTACATAATCGATCAATTCAGGAAAAATCTCCCTAGAATGTATATAACGTGACTGCAGCTTGAAATCCAAGGAGTCCTTAGGTATCTGCGAAGTGGCAACGAAACGTTTGCTGGCACGAGCGGAAGCCAATGTTTGATGATAGAATAGACGTTCACAGGGCTTTAAATTCGCATGCCATTCACCATTCGAATCAACTTTTGGTGGCGAGGGCAAGGGGCAAATCAAACGTCCTTCTCTTTGCAAATGTGGTGCATAGGAATAATTGCGCACTCTTAACATGTTTTGTATTTTCTTAGTAGTTGTTTTGTTTTTGGCAATTAGTGTACGGGAGGAGTTTTGGTTTGTTGTTTAATTTTCAGGAATTAATAATGTTTATTTTTTGTGTATTAAAATGTTTTCTTGTCTGTTTGTTAGTTCAAAACAACAGAATTATAAATTGTTGCTTAGCAATCGGGCATTGTTGTTACTAGAGTTGCTAAATATTTTTTATACCCACCACCGAATGAAGGTGGGTATAAAAATACTTTATATGGTCGAAATATCCATTTCCGACCATATAAAGTATTCTTGATCAGCGTAAAAATCTAAGACGATCTAGCCATGTCCGTCCGTCTGTCTGTTGAAATCACGCTACCGTCTTTAAAAATAGAGATATTGAGTTGAAACTTTGCACAGATTCTTTTTTATACCCTCGACCATAGGATGGGAGTATACTAATTTCGACATTCTGTTTGTAACACCTCGAAATATGCGTCTAAGACCCCATAAAGTATAAACCGATCTTGGGTCTTGACTTCTTGAGCCTCTAGAGGGCGCAATTCTCATCCAATTTGACTGAAATTTTGCACATAGTGTTTTGATATCACTTCCAACAACTGTGCGAAGGTTGTATCGGCTCATAACCTGATATAGCTGCTATATAAACCGTTCTTAGGTCTTGAATTCTTAAGCTTTTAGAAGGCACAATTCCTATCCGATTTGGCTGTAATTTTGCACGTGGTGTTTTGGTATCGCTTCCAACATTTATGCGAAGTATGGTCAAAATCAGTCCGTACCCTGATATAGCTGCCATATAAACCGATCTGGGATCTTGAGTTCTTGAGCTTCTAGAGAGCTCAATTCTCATCCGATTTGGCACAAATTTTGTAAAACGGCTTCTCCTATGTCGAATCGATCTTTAGCTTGACACAGCTCCCATATAAACCGATCTCCCGATTTGGCTTCGTGAGCTCCGAATCGGACTATAACTTGATATAGCTCCTCCTCCGTCCATATTCATTATTCTTTGTTTGCCTAAAAAGAGATACTGCGCAAAGAACTCGACAGATGCGATCCATGGTGGAGGGTATATAAGATTCGGCCCGGCCGAACTTAGCACGCTCTTACTTGTTTGTCTATAAGCAGGTTGTGCTAAATCGGACTATTCCTTGATATAGCCCCCATATAGACCGATCCTCCGATTTAGGGTCTTAAGCCCATAAAAGGCACATTTATTATCTGATTTTGCTGAAATTTGGGACAGTGAGTTGTGTTAGGCCCTTCGACACCCTTCATCAATTTAGCCCAGATCAGTCCAGATTTGGATATAGCTGCCATATAGACCGATATCTCGATTTTAAGTCTTGGCCCAATAAAAGGAGCATTTATAATCGGATTTCACTGAAATTTGACCCAGTGACTTATGTTAGGTTCGGATCATTACCTCGTTGCAGCAAAGGTTCGCACCCGTTTGAACATGGCGAGGAAAGTACGATCTGACACTGCACGGAAACTGGACATTGAAAAGCTGCAAACACAATAAATGGCAGCGGCATACTCAACTCGACTGACCCAACTGCTTGATGAAAGCTCTCCTTTTTCCGTTGATATAATGGCGCAGTGGTAAACTATTGTCCACTCCACGGAAAATGCCGCGAAATCCGTACTTGGGTACCGGAAGCCTCCTCCAAGAAACCCATGGTACGACAAGAGTATCGAGATGCTACTGAAGCCAATAATGCGGCATATAGAGCAACCCTGCAATCAGTAGCAAAGGAGAGAGGAGAAAGACGTGAGTGTGAGCGAATTGAGATGTACAGGAGTCAGAATGAAGTCCCGAAATTCTACCAAAGAATTAAACATCAAGAGACAAAGAAGGAAATCAGGTAACTGACACAGATAACATGCTGAGAATATGGAAAGAACATTTTACCCAACTGCTAGTGTCCGATGTTGACGGCGAAGAGGATACGGCAGAACCAATCAATGATGATGGTATGGAATGTTTACCTCCTAGTCAGAATGAGGTCCAAGTAGCAGTGACCCGACTAGAGAACAACAAAGCAGCAGGAGCCGACGGGTTACCCGCTGAACTATTTAAGACCGGGGGCGACACGCTGATAAGGCGTATGCATCAGCTTATCTGCGCAATCTGGCTAGAAGAATGCATACCCGATGATTGGAACCTCAGCATACTACAATATGTCCCATACACAAGAAAGGAGACAAGACGGAATGTGCCAATTACAGAGGAATAAGTGTCCTCCCCATCGCATACAAGATACTCTAGAGCGAACTGTGTGAAAGATTGAAACCTAAAGTCAGTGAGATAATTGGGCCCTATCAATGCGGCTTAGACCTGGTAAATCCAACCTAGACCAGATATTCACACTGCGCCAAATCCTGGAATAGACCCGAGAAGGACAAATCAACACCTACCATCTCTTCGTTGACTACAAAGCCGCCTTCGATACTCCTTTACGTTCATAGGTATTTCAAGCCATGTCTGAGTTTGATATCCCTGCAAAATTAATAAGACTCTGCAGGATGACGCTTGCTGATACGCGTTCCTCAGTATCAGCAAGCGTCAAACGAGGTTTCAGACAAAGAGACAGCCTATCGTGTGATCTCTTTAATATCCTGTTGGAGAAGATTATACGAGATGCAGATGTGAATAGATGCGGCACACTAATCACAAGAGAACACATGCTACTCGCCTATGCCGACGACATCGATATCATATGTCGGTCACCGGAAGTAGTAACTGCAGCCTTTGAAAGAATCGAAAGAGAGTCAATGAAAATGGGTCTGGCTGTAAATGGAGATAAGACGAAATGGATGGTTTCAACTCCCAAAAAGCCTTGCATAACCGAGCAGATAAAGAAAATGGAGAAAGTTGGGAACCACAACTTTGAGACAGTCAGTAACTTTATCTACCTCGGCACCGACGTAACCGAAACGAATGACACCAGTTTTGAGATTAAGCGAAGAATAATACTGGCAAACAGATGCTACTTTGGACTAAGTAAGCAGTTTAGAAACAAGAAAGACGAAGGTGACACTATACAAGACACCCATACTACCCGTGCTGTTATATGGTTCTGAAGCATGGGTACTTGTGAAAGCAGATGAGGCAGTGCTTGGAGTATTTGAGAGAAAGATTCTTCGTAAAATATATGGACCAGTTTGCGTTAACGGAGAATATAGGCGACGTATGAACCACGAGCTGTATGACGACGATAGCATAGTTACACGCATCAAAATACAACGGCTGCGTTGGCTAGGTCATGTTGTTGGTCTTCCAAACCAGGAAGACCAAAAGCCCGATGGAAAGATCAAGTTGTGGGAGACACCTCGAAACATGGTGTCAGAGATTTTAGAATGAGCGCAGAAGATCGAGGCGCTTGGAACGCTATTCTACGTTCGGCTAGTGGAACAAATATTCTGTCGTAGCCATTTAAAGTAAAGTAAGACTTATGTTAGGCTTTTCGACATCCGTGTCGTGTATGGTTCAGATCACTTTATTTTTAGATATAGCTATTAAAAGATCAAAATTTTGTTATACACAATTGAACAATGATTTGTACTTATTAGTATTTGGTCCAAATCGGAACATATTTCGATATAGCTGCTATGGGGCATAAGGTATGCATTTTTCACCGGATTTTGGCGAAAGGTGGTTTACATATATACACGAGATGGTGGGTTTTCAAATTTCGGCCCGGCCGAACATAACGCCTTTTCACTTGTTAATATTATGAATGGTGCACAGCAACGTAACTATAAAAGTTAACCAACATTTAAAATATTTTTTACAGGACAAATTGTTGAAGTTAAACGGAAGGATCAAAACATCCGGAGACATGAGCCTTCTTGGATACGCATTATTTTGTTTGTTAAGAGTATGTTAATTGTAATCTACTTTTAAATAAATATCGTATAAGTGCTATACCAGATACAAAATGTTTCAAGACCCACAGGTCCTTGCATGGAATTTAAATTTATACTCAACTCCCAAGAGTTGAGTTCCAACCTTCCCGATCATTCTACATGCCAGTTTGAGGCACAGACATTAGAGAAGCTAGACATTTTCCTTGCGGGATGAGGAGGGAGGGGGCTGCAACCCAACCCAAAAATATTACTTTTTTTGGTGTTTTAAAAGAATGCAGTAGTTCGTGTACATAATTAAACTTGTCATTATGATCGTTCGTTTTTCTGGTCCCAAAATATAGAATAAAAAGCAAAATACCTTTCTCTTTCCATCAAAACTTGTTACTGGTCGAAAAGTTCCTGCTCCTATTATGCCTTAATTGGTGGACTGAATTCCTTGAACACCAGTAACTGGTGCTCTTGATGTTATTTCACGAAAGCTCCAAACTGATTGACTATTATAGACTCTCCAGCAATGATCTGATCTGTTATGTTATTTGTACTACATACGAGGGATGCGGAGTCGGGGTCTTGGAGTGGGAGTCGAGCAATTTTGCGTGGAGTTGCAGTCGGGAAAATTATCTCGACACTGACTCCGGACAAAGTAGTAGAAAAAAATGCAAAATTCTTAAAGTGTTTTTGTATAAGTTAGGTTAGGTTGAAAAGAGGATCCGTCCCATGCCACTATGGGCATACATCTAAGCCAGTAATCGGCTTGTTGTGTGCTCTAAATACTAAAAAAAGTAACCTCGAAAAGGAAATCTAAGTTGGAAATTCCGTGCTACTTACAAAATCCTTAATGGTTTTCCATACCCTTCCCCTATGTTGGTTCATGTCTGGTATTGTGTCCCCACCTAAGTACCGGTGTCTGTTAGACGCGAAAGCCAGACAATGACAAAGGAAATGCTCCAACGTCTAATCATTTTCCCCACATGCCCTACACATGCTATCACTATTGTGATACCAATAGCTATACTAACCTCCCTCTTACTTCCTTTCAGTAATAGCCTCGGCTTCTCACGATCTGGATCCCCCCCATAGAATTTCCGCCGTCCTACCGACCGTTTCGCTGTTTCACAGGGTTGTATGCGCATTCGTCGCCCATTTTCTTGACTCGGACTGCTTCGGCCCGATAAGCTTCGGGTTAACCAAGTTAATTGGCGGCAGTCCTCTGGCCTTCGCCGCCAAATCGTCTGCCCTTTCATTCCCCCTTACACCGTAATGGCCCGGCACCCAAACAATGCGGATTGTGCCATTCTCAGAGAAGGCGTTAATCTCCTTCTTATACTGCAAGACTATTCGTGACCTTACCGTCCTGGTTGTTATTTTACTGCCGGTAAAGATTTCACACTCGACGTCCTCGCGTTAGCACCACACCACTTCACGCATTAAGTGATAGCTCGGATCTCCGCCTGCAGGACCATATTATGGTCAGACCGTCTAAAACAGATCTCAATCCCTGGGTACTCAATATAGACCCCCAGGCTCACTTTGTCCTCTAGCTTTGATCCAGCCGTGTAACATGGTCTTCCAGATGGCAATACTAGGATTCCGTCAATCCAAGACTGTTCCGCTGGCAGCAGTGCCTTACACTCGACCTCAAGGTTCATCTCAGGTATCCGATCTGAAACCTTTTCCCTTCCTTCCAGGTTTTCTTTCATCGCCTCGATCAAACCGCGATGGTATGAGCTTCTCCCATCCTCAATCCATTCTACCTTCGCCTTAAGTCTCATTGCCGCAGCGGCTGCCTCACATTTAATCTGTATGTCAATGGGTCGGATATCTGGAATAGTCACCAGTGCCCTAGTGGGCGCGGTCTTCATCGCTCCGCCTATGCCAAGACAACAAGTTTTCTAAACCTGTTATATGGTCCTTATATTGGTCTAATCATGCTTCTATAGAGCCAGTGGACTATCCTCGGATTCAGGCCCCATTTTCTCTGGGTCTAGCCCAGTCATATGCCATACTCTTTCTGCCCTTCTGCATAGGTCGTTCGGATAATTACCCCTTAGAAGTATTATGACATCCTCAGTCAGCATACGTAATAGGTCATTTATGGTCGTCACCCATAGGAGTGGCGATAAAATGCCACCCAGTGGCGTGCCTTGCGCCACTTTCTCCCTTATATTTATGTCACGGAACACATAATTTATCCACCTGTTCCTTATCATATAATTTATCCAGTCTCTGAGAACCGGGCCCACCAGGTACTGGTCTAAGGATTGGATCAGTGTGTCGGTCCGCACATTGTTAAAAGCCCCCTTGATGTCAATGCATACCGTCAGTGTGTACGCCAGTGCACAACCTGGTACAGGGCAGTCTCCACCGACCTTCCCTTAACATAGGCATTCCGTTTGTATTTGAGCAGTTCGCTGGATGTCCTAATCTTTGTCATGGTGTCCGCAATACGTTCCATGGTTTTGAACGTATTGTAGACACCTGCCTCCTACCAGGCCTTTCGGATGCAAGGTGGTGTTTATACCCAAGCCAGGCAAGGCAATTTATCGACACCAAAGGCCTTCAGACCTATAAGCCTTACGTCCTTTCTACTCAAAACTATGGAACGTATTGTGGACACCATGATAAAGAATAGGACATCCATCTTTTTTGATTGTCAGAAGATCGGAGGTTTTGTGTGTTACGAATTAAAATGAAAAATACTTGCCTAGTCGAAAGCATTAATCCAATCAATCAATCATCATTCTTCGGTTCTTAGAAGCTGGCTTGACTGAAGTTTGGTATGTAGAATAGAAGTATGCCCTACAACTTCATTTATTTTGTATACATTTTTAGCAGAATCCATGGTGGTAGGTTCCCAAGATTCGTCCCGGACGAACTTAGCACGCTTTTAACTTGTTTAAAAATCGATTTACACATCATTTGGATGGATAGCGTGAGCATTTAACATCTGCTCCGAAACTGATTGACTCTTATATACTCTCCACCAAGGATTTGTTATGTTATTTGGACTACATACCAGGGCTGCGGAGTCAGAGTCTTGGAGTGGGAGTCGAGCCATTTTAGTTCGTCAAAGCCGAATCTTATATACCCTCCACCATGGGTCGCATTTGTCAAGTTCTTTGCCGGGTATCTCTTTATAGGCCAACAAAAGATAAAGGATAAGAATTAGTATGATATTCGAGCTAACTATTAGGGCTATACTTGACTTGGATGTTAAAGACAATAGTAGATCCCATTGTGCAAAATTTCAACCAAATCGGATAAGAATTGCGACCTCTAGGGGCTCAAGAAGTAAAATCGAAAGAAGGGAGCTACATCAAGTTTAAGACGATTTAAGCCATGCTTGGCACATACATTAAATTTTATTGAAGACGTCATAGTCCGATAAGAATTGCGCCCTCTAAAGGTTCAAAACGTCAAATCGGGGAGTCGGTTTATAGGGGACCTATACCAAGTTTTGGGCCGATTTGAACCATACTTGGCACGTAAGTTGGAGAAGTCATTGTGCAAAATTTAACCAAAATCCGATAACAATGGCACACTATAGAGGCTCAAGAAGAATAATCTGGAGATCGGTTTATATGGGAGCTACATCTAAATATGGACCGATATAGCATATTTATTCTAATCTAGGATGGAGGCATTCTGATCTAGTCATTCCGTTTGATAAAACTCTAGATATTCTTCTAAGATTTCATGATTTCCACAGACAGACGGACATGGCTATATCGACTCAGAACTTAACTTAGCTGAGAGCTACCCACAGGTTGCGGAGTAGCTGCAAATGAGGCCGCGGACAGTCAGCGATTTCAAGAAGAGAGTCAAAGTGAGGAGTCAGGTGGCATTGACTCTTAATTAAATACTGAGTGCCAATGATACTCGAGATGACAAGGCTACTTATTGGCGCCTTCAAATAACAAATGGCCAACATCAGCGTCTGTTCCCATGTTAGGGGCGGCTGGAGGATCTTTGAGCAAGCGGCTCGCGACATCGAGGGATACATATGCGATCCCACAAAACCCATGCGGTTAGGGTGTTGGGCCAGTAACCCGCCCCCGGAAAACTAAGGGTGTTTTTTTAGCTATTATCTTTTTTGGCAACACGGCAACACTGTCACTGTCAAACATCTTCCGTGCTTCTGCTATTTTATGTTTAATTTAATCGACCCACTGAAGCGGTTTTTCGGGCTGTTGTGACTAAATTTCGCACCAAATTTACATTGTTAGACATTAGAGTGCGAACTGAAGAAAATATCGCAGCTGTATCGGCCAGTGTTAATGATGACCATCAGTTATCGATTCATCGCCGTTCGCAGTAATTTGGCCTACCGCAACATAGAATTTTGGGTGAATGGGCTCTTGAAAAGTTGGCGAAAAATCCACATTTTTATCGGGAAATGGTTTTTAGCGACGAAGCTCAGTTTTTGCTCAATGGGTACGTAAATAAGCAGAATTGTCGATTTTGGAGTGAAGACCAGACAGAAGCATTGCAAGAGGTACCAATGCATACAGAAAAAGTCACAGTTTGGTGCGGTTTATGGGCTGACGGCATTATTGGACCGTGCTTCTTCAAAGGAGATGCGAATCGTAACGTAACTGTGAATGGTGAGCGCTACCGTGAGATGATATCCAACTTTTTTTTGCCCAAAATGCAGGAGATTAACTTCATGATATGTGGTTTCAACAAGACGGTGCACATGCCACACAGCACGTGTAACAATGGACTTATTGAGAGGCGAGTTCGATGAACATTAAATTGCACGTTCGGGACCGGTCATTTGGCAGCCTAGACGTGCGATTTAACGCCTTTAGACTAATTTTTTTTTTATTTATTTACTTATATTGTAAGTCAAGAAGATTCTTGTAGTTATAGATTGGAAAAGAACAATTGATTCCATTTAATCTCCATGGTATTGTTAACGTATATACATCCAAGGTGAATAATTAAATCGTTTGTAAAATCGTTTGTTGCAATTGCTGCTTGACAAACATCCAATTAATTGATATATTGGTAATAATTTGAATAAAATTGTCCAATGTAATTAATCAGCCACCATTTATTCAAAAGAAAGTCACGATAACTACGCCACGTGATAAAATAGAATTTCCCTTAGAACCTGTTTTCAAGCTTGCCATCTATGACAGATTAACCTTTAAATCACTTCACTAATCAAGAGCCATTTTCTATTCGGCACGAGACGTTAATGTAAATTTCCTAACAAATAAGCCACTATTAAATAGATGGAAGACTTCGAACTGGTGTCAATGAGTGCTGTGCAAATCAAGTTGTAGATAAATGTCCAATCAGAAGCTTTTCTACGCTTATGGCTGCCCTATAGACCGATCTCCCGATTTACGGTCTTTATCCTGTTTACTACCCGATTTTTTCTGAAATTTAGTTAGTTTAGATCAGCGATGCTGAGTCCTTTACGTTAGCGTCGATGGCAAGTAACACAAATTCTAATGCTATTTGTTTCAATCAGGCTGAGCGGGACAAATGAAGGGACATTGAGAGTAGAATACAAATCATACATCAAAATTTCTTATATATAAAAATCAATTTTGTGTTTGTTTGTCGGTTTGTTTGTTTTTGTGTTCCTTATAGACTCCAAAACGGCTGAACTAATATCCATGAAATTTTCAATGATGATGCTTAATGATCCCATGGTGAAAATAGTAATAGTGATATCTGAAGGGGGAGCGGAACCTCCCCCTTGCCCTAGTTTTCAGAATCTCCAGATCTCGATGACGGGTGTTGCGATTTATGCGAAGTTTTGTGTGCTCTCTTATAGTACCCCAAAAATAAAAATTTCGTATCCAAATTTCTGATGGGGTACCTAGGGGGCCGCCCCACCCTTAAACCTACCAAATATATACATAGACCAATCACGACAATATGGGACTCAAATGATAGGTATTTAGGATAAGAAAAGGGGCGAATCTAATACCCAAATGTGGGGCCAAGTGTTTGGGGGGCCGCCCCTCCCAAAAGAGGACAAATTTACTACCGTAGCAATATGGGGCTCAAGTGTATATAGGACGTATTTGCTGGCCATTCCAATATGGGGCTGTAATAGGAGGTATTTTAGAGTAGAACACGAATCTGATATATATTTTCAGGGCCAAGTCACCCGTCTTGGGGGATTTTCATCCCCCAAACTGGTCATGTTTAGCGACTATGGTAATATGGGCTCAAATGAGAGGTATTTGGGAGTAGACCACGAATATGATATCAAGTTCGGGACCAACTGCCTAGGCGACGTCCCAGCCCCATAACAACTCCCAAATCTGACGTATTTGCTCACCATGACAATTTGGGTATTAAAAGGAGTGGATTCGAGAACAATACTGATATATTTTCAAGGCTAAGTGTTTGGGGGACCATCCCAATCCCCAAAACACCCCTAATCTAGCATATTTACCGACCACGTCAAAGTGAGGCTCAAATAAAGGAATTTGAGAGTAGAAAACGAATCTGATATCCTAATGTGGGACCATGTATTTAGGGCCCCTTTTCTAAAACACCCCCCATAGAGTACAAATTTTGGGGCAAGAGTTTGAGGACGCCTCATCTCATAAACTCCCCTTAAACCAATGACAATGTGGGGTTTAAATAATTGTATTTGAGCACGATGCTGATATTTCAGGGCCAAGTGTCTAGGCGACCACCTCGCCCCCGAACTCACTCTAATCGGACATCATGACAATATCGGGCTGAAATAAAGACTTTTAAGAATAGAGTATATCAAACACGCAAACGTTAATGACTCAAAACCCTCCGAGCGAATTTATATTCTTATACTGTTAGTCAAGCGGTATACATATACTATTGGGTTGCCCAAAAAGTAATTGCGGATTTTTTAAAAGAAAGTAAATGCATTTTTAATAAAACATAGAATGAACTTTAATCAAATATACTTTTTTTACACTTTTTTCCAAAGCAAGCTAAAAGTAGCAGCAGATAACTGACAGAAGAAAGAATGCAATTACAGAGTCACAAGCCGTTGAAAAAATTTGTCAACCCCGACTATATGAAAAATCCGCAATTACTTTTTGGGCAACCCAATATTATCTTAGCATGGTATTTCACTAAAGGCTCTCCAATTGTCGAAAATACATATTCAAAGGATAATTTTGTTCCATATAAAGTAAAAGAAGGCGCAGCGGTTCAGCTAATTTTGTACAAAGGTAGGTATTAAGATCGTTCACTGTTGAAATTCTTCACACAACATTGTTTTCCTTGTTATAGAAATCCTTACAAAATCATTTTTTTGAAATAAAAAGACATATAGGGCAATCCTCCCATCGTATCATTTAACACCAGCATTATTTTGTTGCCTGCGAGTGTTATCACAAAGAACAAAAGTGGAAGAGCTATATTTGTTAGGTTAGGTAAGGTTTAAGTGACAGTCTGCCATCAGACTCACTTAGACATTTTCGTCCATTGTGATAACACAGGAACAGAAGAAGGAAGATGCCTTCTAGTTCCTACCGTTGAACCTTGCAGATCGCATTAAAAAGTCCAATAACTTGCGAATGTTCACCTCCTCTAAATCAGACAGGTTCTCAAAGAAATGAAAACCTAAAGTGGAACTTCTTCTGACTGCTAGTGCGGGACACACACGCAGAAGGTGTTCTATAGTCTCTTCTTCTTCGATGTCCTCACAGCTTCTGCAAAAGTCATTTGTGGCAACCTTCAGTCTGTCAGCATATTTTCCGATTAGACAGTGAACTGTAATGACGGCCACAATGACTGAGATATCTATTTAAGCGATAGACCTCTTCGAGTCTAGATTAGGCCACATAGTTTTGAAATACTCATAGCCCCCTCTTTGTGAACATCTATCATTCGTTTTCCTTCGGGCCTGATCCTGAAAACTTAGCTTACATGTCGCTGGAGGCAAGCCCACAGATTTCAGTATCCCTGAAATGTATAGGGTGTGTATCAAACGGAGATATGATGACCAGTTCCAGATCTTTAGAGTACACCGCAAAGCCCACCTGGTCGTTTAGTTTGAAACCATCCGTATAGAAGTCTATATGTAACTTCTGCTATCAGGGATATCGTACAATAGTTCCATTCGGTTCTATCAGGAATAGTGGTACAGTAATTTTTATCAAAAAGCGGCTCAGGTATGGTTAGGTTTAAGTGTCAGTGTAATCCACACTGCCTGAAACATCAAAAATTGTATCAAGGATAACACAGTGTCCGTAGCCGCCATATGTCCAATGAGAAAGCTCACTTAACCTCACGGCAGTGGTCGCTTAATTTGTCTAGCCGCAATGTCCAGAATGTCATAAAAGCATTATGTTATCATTGAAATTGTTGTAGTGTTTCAAAAAAGTAAATGTAACATGTGTTGTTACCTGTGAAAAACGAACATAGTACCATCCTTTAAAGCTGAGTATTCCGTTCAGCGGAACGTTGGCTAAAAATAGACGAAAAGTAAAGGGTGATTTTTTTGAGGTTAGGATTTTCATGCATTAGTATTTGACAGATCACGTGGGATTTCAGACATGGTGTCAAAGAGAAAGATGCTCAGTATGCTTTGACATTTCATCATGAATAGACTTACTAACGAGCAACGCTTGCAAATCATTGAATTTTATTACCAAAATCAGTGTTCGGTTCGAAATGTGTTCACATTTTGACAAATTTTGTTCAGCGATGAAGCTCATTTCTGGTTGAATGGCTACGTAAATAAGCAAAATTGCCGCATTTGGAGTGAAGAGCAACCAGAAGCCGTTCAAGAACTGCCCATGCATCCCGAAAAATGCACTGTTTGGTGTGGTTTGTACGCTGGTGGAATCATTGGACCGTATTTTTTCAAAGATGCAGTTGGACGCAACGTTACGGTGAATGAACACATTTCGAACCGAACACTGATTTTGGTAATAAAATTCAATGATTTGCAAGCGTTGCTCGTTAGTAAGTCTATTCATGATGAAATGTCAAAGCATACTGAGCATCTTTCTCTTTGACACCATGTCTGAAATCCCACGTGATCTGTCAAATACTAATGCATGAAAATCCTAACCTCAAAAAAATCACCCTTTATTAATCTGTCTATAGAGAGGAAAATTGCAAAAAAAGATAAAGTGGCAACACTTGAAACCATTTCCGGCATCATTTTTGTATGTTTTATTGGTTTCAATGGTTTGTTTTCCTTTTTTTATTGGCTAGAAAATAAATTAAATAGGGAAAGCAATAAGCACAGATAAAAAACATGTTGTGGTGTGGAATCAAATCATTTGGTTGCTGTCAAATTCTGCTCGCAGAACAATTAACAATATCCACGACTATACCGAAAGTAGAATAGAATACCAACCCTAAGGGAGAATCTGTATAATTCTTAAAATATGATGTCGTGCTCCCGAAGGAACCCTGCTTTGCTTGGAGGGGAGGAAATGAACTGACGGGCGCTGGCTGCTGGCGTTCGAGCACCGGCTGTGGCTCAGTCGAAAAGGGCGCGGTTCTTGCCAGTTCACCTCCTCCAAAGCAGGTGACAAAAAACAAAAATCAACCAGCTGATGGAGGGACACTGATACCTACACAACAACCATGAACAATACTAGACAGACACACACTACCATGTTGACACCACTTAGCATTCAGCTGGTGTCAGGACGCACCCTCCCCACCATGGTGCCCTCTTGCGTCATAATCTATGAGGACACCCCAAATACACCTGTTTGTCCTGGACCGGTAAGTTTGAGCTACCCTTTTTCTTACCTGCTTTTTAGCCTTCCATATTCATTAAATAATTAGAACAGGAAATACTTCGAAATAACGTTATAAACTTCAAGTTTTGGCTTTATTGCATTTCTGCAGTAACTAGAATCTAACAAATTTATAACTATGATTAAATAGGTAAGCGCAAATAAAAAAAACAAAGAGGAAAACCAAATAAAGCAATTCTGAAATTCAATTTAAAAGAATGAGTTAATTCAAAATTTCATGTTTTAAATTCATAATTCGAAATGGATGCAGGAAAAATAAAAGGAAAATTTCTCAGTTTAACAATAATTTAATTCTTGCTTCTTCTTCCAGGAATATGGGTCATCGAGTCTTCCTCGGATCTGGCCTATGGATGGCTATTAATGTTGAAGCTGGTTTCGTCTAGCTTCGGTGCTTGCCTTGGAGCGTCGTCAACCCTGCTTGCCGTTTACCCTATTTCCTGTCCGTCCGTCTGATAATGGTAAGTATCATGTGGGTATAGTCTTATGTAGCTATTTCTTTAAATAAAAGTTATGTTCTTGCAGGATTTACTGGGGTCGTGCCTCTACAGAGCGGACATCAATGTGGGAGCAATGGCTCGTAAGTGTCTCTATGTAAAATACTTCCTGGCCTAGGGTGAGCTCATCCTAACACTGAAAGTTCGCCTCCTAAGTTCTGGCGATGTTTTAAATAAGAACCTGATGTCTGTTCTGTCTCAAACCTTAATTAATTACTGCTTTTCTTTTATATTAAACCTTTATTTTAAGAGTATGTGGTCCAGTATCTGTCTGTCCGTCCGTGCACGTCAATCGTATTGTCTTGTTTCAAGTATGGAAATGGGATTCGAAAGTGGGTACCTTGGGCGTTGTCGGCTGACCAACGCCGTGTTGCTATCGCCTGACTGGCTGATATTCCAACGTTGGGACAGTGGAGGTGGAGTTTATGTCTGGGTGAGTATTTATTGATTTTCTTTTATTTTATTCTTTGCAGGTAACTTTATTTTCTTTTCAGGTTAATCTTTCCCCCCTTTTTATTTTCAGGGATTACTTTCTTTTCAGGTTTTCAACGTTTCTTTGCAGGTTTTCTTTTGCAGTTTAAAACAATTTTTAATAATTTTTAGTTATTTCATTTTTCTCACGAATTTCAGAGTTTTTCAATACTTTTTCTCAATATTTCCTTTTCAGATTTTTAAATCTTTTTGTTTCAGGTTTTAAATGTCTTCTTTTTCTTCTCTTAATGTTCGTTCAATTTGCCTTTAGATTTACAAAATTTTTTTAATTATTAGATTTCTTTCATTTCAGTTTCTTTTATTTCAAATTCACAATCATTTAACAATTTCCTTGTAGATTTAGCTGTCTTTGTTTGTAGATTATTGCCATTCTATTTAGCTTTAAGTTCATTACATTTTACTTTGCTTGTTTGGTAGCCCAGGCAAGATTATTAAATAAAAAAAACACTATTTCACCGCGGTTTCTCTGTCTTTTTATTTTTTTTTTATTCTTGGGCTTTCACTCCACCTCCGGTAGCTTCGCTGTCCAAATCCAAAAAGAACGCTTCATCTTGGGGACTCTAGCCAGCTTGGCTTTGGTTGGTCTCCATCATGAAGTTGGTCTTCCAGCCGGCACCAACAAAACATATGGGGGCAGCCATAATAACAGGTTGGTGTCAGCTGGTTGTCTCCCTCTCCTTGATGAGGGCCAACCATAGCCAGTAGGTGTCGCTGGAGTAAGGCAAGTCACAACCAGGTGGCGCTGTAGTGCCATTATTCGGCGCACACCACAATGAATCAGATTTAAAATTAATAACAAATAAGATAAGCAATTCAAGTTATGTAGATCTGAGAAGGACCCATGGCCGACAACAAAGTGAATCCATTTTATGACCGCAATAAAAAGAAAAATAAAAACAAATATAAATTTAACATCTTAGATCGTCATGTTAAATGCGTGTATTCTTTGCAATGCTATTAGCAAAAAAACACCAGTTGAACACCATACACGAATTTCAGTACGATCCACACACTCGTATTTGTGTGTACACATGCACGTAAGCAGCTGATAAATTTTTTGATACCATATTAGTTTTTTATGTAAATGGCAACATTTTGTCAAACCTACGAAAGAACGATTTACGGAAATTTTCCACAAAAAAGAACGTAGTACAAGCCTTACGGAAATTCTCCGCCAACAAAATAGTATCAGCCTTTATCCAGTAACAATTTGCCAATAAAAATTTGCAAAAGAGTAAGAAACTTCTACGGGAAAAAACAATCAGAAGACATTTGCAACCTTTCATTTACCAAGCTCTCCAAATGTTTTTCGCTCTTACACTCTCATTTACTTAAAAACAAACGAATGACTTTCCGTAAAAGTGTGTGCAATTTTTTGAGTACGCGAACACTCTAATTGCTGCGTAATGTTGCCATATCTTCTAAATTACCTTCAAATGTACGAGAAAACCAAATTTGTTAACAAGGGGTTTATCCTCACGATAAATTAATGATCCGGATAGCGAACTCAAATTTTATTTCATCTATGAGAAACCCACCCTTAGTTTCCAATATGGGTTTCTGTCTTTCTTTTCTTTTTGCTGTAAATTAGATTTTGAGCTGCCTTTGGCGAGCTGCCTTTGAAGAAAAATAATATAAATAACGACACATAAGCTTGGCATTTGGGATCCGATACTGAATGTATCATTTAAGATATATTGCGCCTATAGAGAGCGCAATTTTCATCCGATTAGGCTAAAATTTTGTACAATGGTTATTGTCTCGACTTCCAACTGACTTTATTGAATTTGGTTTTATTCGGTCTGTGTTATTATTAGAAATATCGAATGTTGCGATTATCGATAGTTTACCAGCTCTAATGGTCAATTTACATGGCACATCATGATGTGTGGTTATTGTTATAGAATTGGTGAAAATAAGGGTGTATGCGTCACATATATTCATAACCATCAGTCATGGCTGAAAAATCAAAATCATTGGATTTTTTCCATGATTGCCGTCTATTGATTACCGTTTACACATAAATGTATATATTGAAAAACACATTCTGTCCAAAAAAAAGTTATAACAAAAGAAGAAAAGTATGGAAAATTAAATAAAATCAAAGAAAAGAAATATTCGATGTACTTTTCTTGGCAAAAGCTGTAATCGACACATACGCACGATGAGTACGACCATGATGTATAGTATAAAAACCGAGCCATTTCAATGCATTATAAATGCTGGTATTATATTCGTTTTTAGCGAAATTTTTTCATGATTACTTTTTTTTAAAAATAGAATTTGAATCAATAAAACTTGCTGATTTCATTCTGTAGGACATTTCCTCACTACTTATGAAAATATTCATAAAAGTATTATGTTATCATTGAGAATTTTTGTAGTGTTTCAAAAAAGTAACCGTGAAAAACATGTTTCCTTTGAAAAAAAAATGTTGTACTGGTTCAATCTTACATTCATATTACACTAGGATTGTTTTTAAGTTCTCCTTTTAAGCCATTAGTAGCTTAAAAGAGGCATTTATTTATTTCACAGGTTTTTAGATTATATGTTTTTTATATGGATTTTGACAACTGTTCACATGAAAAGCCGAATAGAGAACCAACGAAGACAAAGTAGGAGTAGTTACCCAACAACAAAGAATGGAGTGCACTACCTGTCAAAACCAGTGATAAGTGCAACTCTGATTTTGAGTATGTTACTAGTTCGCGCCATTTTTCTTTGCTTATGTGTGCTATGGTTCTTAACTGTAAAGTACACACACACAACCGAAATCTCGTTGACAGATAGTGAACTCTTCGAAAAAATCCTCAGCTATTTGCTCTATACTACCTGTGTTAATTTGACTTGGTACCAACCCTTATAGAATAAAACGAGACGATAGATTTCCTATAGATGAATTTTCTCACTCTTTCATTGGCAACCACGACAACGATTAGAAATCTGACGTTTTTTTTGTTTCATTCTTAAGAGTAACCTAAGGGTTGGTATTCTATTCTACTTTCGGAATATTGTTAATTGTTCCGCGAGCGGAATTTGACAGCAATCAAGTGATATGATTCCATACCA
This sequence comes from Stomoxys calcitrans, assembly GCF_963082655.1. Taxonomy (NCBI): domain Eukaryota; kingdom Metazoa; phylum Arthropoda; class Insecta; order Diptera; family Muscidae; genus Stomoxys; species Stomoxys calcitrans. The sequence continues at coordinate 91,843,759 of NC_081554.1, forward strand.
AAACATGTTTTTTCTCTGCGCTTATTGCTTTCTCTATTTAATTTATTTTCTAAACAATAAATAAAGGAAAACAAACCATTGAAACCATTAAAACATACAAAAATAATGTCGGAAATAGTTTCAATGTTTACCACTTTATATTTTTATACCCTCCACCATAGGATGGGGGGTATACTAATTTCGTCATTCTGTTTGTATCTACTCGAAATATTCGTCTGAGACCCCACAAAGTATATATATTCTTGATCGTCGCGACATTTTATGTCGATCTAGCCATGTCCGTCCGTCCGTCTGTCTGTCGAAAGCACGCTAATTTCTGAAGGAGTAAAGCTAGCCGCTTGAAATTTGCACAAATACTTCTTATTAGTGAGGGTCGGTTGGTATTGCAAATGGGCCATATCGGTCCATGTTTTGATATAGCTGCCATATAAACCGATCTTGGGTCTTGACTTCTCGAGACTTTTTTTTATTGTTACTTTCAACAACTATGTCAAATAAGGTTCAAATCGGTTCATAACCTGATTTATCTGCCATATAAACCGATCTGGAAACTTGACTTCTTGAGCCTCTAGAGGTCGCAATTATTATCCGATTTGCCTGAAATTTTGTACGACGGATTCTCTCATAACCATCAACATACGTGTTTATTATTGTCTGAATCGGTTTATAGCCTGATACAGCTCCCATATAAATTGATCTCTCTATTTTACTTTTTGAGCCCCCAAAGGGTGCAATTCTTATTCGAATTGGCTGACATTTTACGCAGGTCTCCAACATATAATTTAATTGTGGTCCAAACCGGACCATATCTTGATATCGCTTTTATAGCAGGTCAAATCTTCTCTTATATCCTTTTTTGCCTAAGAAGAGATCCCGGGAAAAGAACTCGAAAAATGCGATCCATGGTGGAGGGTATATAAGATTCGGCCCGGCCGAACTTAGCACGCTTTTACTGTTTTTTTTTTTTTTGGCATTTTCCTCACTATAAGTGTAGTACTACTTTTCCGGATATTTTTAGCCAACGTTCCGCAAGCGTTTTTTTATATGGAGTTTTATAGCATTCCGCTCAAAAATCTGAACGGAATACTCAGCTTAAGAGAGAAGAAAAAGGAATTACAGAAAAACACAAGTAAATTAAAAACTAGGAGTTAACACGAAAGTTAAAAAGTATTTTGTAAAAAATTTTTGTAGAAAAGCAAATAAAATACCAACAATCATTTGAAAAAAATGTTAAATCACATTCGTTGATTATACACAGATTATCTTGAAATTCTCTCTTCTCTTTATTTTCTAATCTTTGTACATGATGCCTCTTAAAATAATCGATGGTTTATCTATAATCATTTACTGTATGTGAATAAGGATTGGTACTCTATTCGGCTTTTCGCGCGAACAACGGCCAAATGAAAAGTATGTGAAAAATTAAAATGCTTTGTTAAGTCTAATGACTTAAAAATAGCAATTAATCCTATTGTAATATGAAGACAGAATTGTGTTGGTGCAAAAAATAAGTTAAAAAAAATTAAAATATATTGTTGACGTTTTTCCACAACTAAAAGCAGAGTACCCTGCTTAAAACACAGCAATTGATTAATCGATTGTTTTAAACACATAAGGTCAATTTCGACTTCTTCACACAAAAAGTCTTATAATCGATATGTAGAAAATCGATTTTAGATCTCTGTAGTGGATGAAAATGAATAGAAGAAGAATTATTTTTTTCTGCTAGTGATTGAGTGATTAATGTTGCAATTTATATACTTCAAAGTGCAGCATTACTATTCGTGAATTTAATACAACATTTTTAGGAAGTAATTCCACTTTCTTTTAAAAGATTGAGAGCGGATATTTTACTTAAGCGAAATTGTGAAAAAGAAGCGACCCACATCGATTCTTTCTAAAGTTCATAATCGCTGTTTTGGGTGGAGTGGCGTGAAGAGCTAAAAAAAAATTTGCAAATTTGGAATTTTGCACAATAAAGTGTGTTAATGAACATTTTGTTGTACTAAAAAAAATTAAATTAAATTGAATACCACATAACAAAAATATGGAGGCTCTTATACCTGTCATCAATAAACTACAAGATGTGTTCAACACGGTGGGCTCAGATTCCATTCAACTGCCACAAATTGTGGTGTTGGGCAGTCAGGTAAGTGACCGCTGCGCGTTCCATTGTTATATGTATGCGTATGTAAATTACGGCAAATATATGTCACCATCAAAATTTGTTTTAGGAAAATTAACAACATTTAAGTAAATTTTATAAAATTATATAACTTCTTTCGCCGACCGGCACATGTTTTCTAGTGCCATTAATTATTTATTTCTATGATTAAGTGGGTACTTTTCGGTTACATTGTCAAATAGCCATGTTTTTAGAGTTTATGTAATAATAAGCGACGATTTTGTTTTGTTTTTGAAGAAAGCGAAGAAAGTCTACGAAAAATATATGTACATATGTGTAGTTATGTGTTTTTGTGGAACACAGCAAAAAAAATCAATAATCCTACGGCAAAAAAAAAAACATGAAAACAAATGTACACACATTTCTAGTATTGGCGGGGGGGAAAGAATAAAAACTTTTATTTATGTTTCTCTTTTCTATTACTTATGTGCTGCAATTTCGGGTACATGGACCGCCAATCCACAGCCGGTATTTTTGATTTTCTAAATCGGATTTTTTCTTCGTGTTATGTTGCTGTTTTTGTTTTTTTTTAATTTGGTAATGGCATCAGTTCTAAAAACAGCTAAGATGCAAAACATTGCCTCATTTCGCAATTCATGAGTTCTTCGACTTTTCTGCGTATTTTTATGCTAAAATTCTTAGTTTTCAAATATTCACTTTTGTTACTTGTTGTACCTATTTGTTTACATATCTTCAATTTCATATGTATAAAACTTGATATCTTAAAAACTTACATTCGCCGCCCACTTCTTTTTTGCTTTTTGAAACAAAATGTTACATATACAAAGACCACATTTTTTTTGGGCAAATATTTGTTAATGACTCAAATGGGAAAAATGTGTGGAAGAACTCTAAATTTCTGATTCCATTCACACTTGCTCGTATAAGGCCACCTTTTGCCTTGACTATTACTTCCCGAGTCAGCCAAAAAACGAGTTGCAACTTGCAAGCTGCACGTTATTAATCTGCCCCTATTTTGGTCCATTTTCGTACAATGGCTTTCTTCACCGCATCCATACTGTCATAATTTTTGCCTTTACTTACCCCCATAAAGCTGCCATTACACGATCAGACATGTCATATGTAATTTCAAAAATTGCAGCTCTTAAAGTTGAACACAAGTTGAACGTACCAAAAATTTAATATGACAAATGGATATTGGAATAATCGAGCTTTTATTTCATCAACTATACGCATAAAGGCCACTGTAGCTCAGGGGTTAGCATGAATCCTGGCGAGACCATCAGAAGAAAATTGTCAGCGGTGGTTTTCCCCTCCTAATGCTAGCAAAATTCGTGAGGTACTATGCCATACACATCTTCTCTCCAAAGAGGTGTTGCACTGCGGCACGCCGTTAGTACTCGGCTATAAAAAGGAGGCCCCTTATCATTGAGCTTAAACTTGAATCGGACTGCACTCATTGATATGTGAGAAGTTTGCTCCTGTTCCTTAGTGGAATGTTCATGGGCAAAAATTTGCAAAAATATACACATAAATGCCGATTAGAGCGCGCTCTATTCGTACAGGACGTAAATAAGACAAGTCTTATGAATACAGAAAGTGTAAAAGGAGCTAAATATGCAATATGCAAATATCAAATAGAAAAGTCCATCGGATTGGCAGTCACTTGTTGGTTCGTCCATGGTCTACTACCGAAATGTTTGCTTGCCTACGGCTCCAAAGCCATTTCCAAAATGTTTTCCAGATAATGAGCCTCAGTTCCAGATAATGAGTCTCATTTATTTTAATGGCAGGCTCGAAGAAAACGATTGGAGAGCGGCCATTGGCGGTTACAGCTGCCAGCCCGGCATGGAAAAACCATGAGTCTCGAGAAGCTGCTAGCTACCGCCCGGTAGCTAACAGCGTCCACAAGATGCGCGTAGTGGAATGCTCTAGACTGAGTAACTGTAACTGCAGTCGAAGTCGATATCGAGTAGAGAGTCTCAGTAAGAATTCGGAAGGCACATGACTTATGCCTAAATACTAAGAGCCTATATAACACGAGTTATTGGCACCTTTAAATAACCATTAGCCATTACGTTCCAAAGGCGATTGGTACTGTGCACCGGAACAAGATGTTATTGTAGCAGTAAGTTGTGTTCTATCTTCAGAAAGAACTGGGTCTGAGTCGAGCCAGACCGGGTATTTAAACAACGTGTAACGTGTGGTCCCATGTCGCAAACGGGACACACATCCTGTACGTTGGCATCAATCCTTGTTGTTGTTGTTGTTGTTAAGGCGGCTGCATCTGCCGGATTGTAATTGGGCTAGAACTACCCTGGTTTGCCGGGGAATGTTAATTTCTTCATATTAAATGGATGGCGGTCGTTCTCCAAGGACCACATTTGCCCAGTAGCTATTCACCGCACTTGCTATCGTGTCTGCATGAATGTTATTTTGACCCGCTATCTAGATGGTCTTTCTTGTAGTGTTGAACCTCTCGCTTTAAAACAGTCTCGGAGATATCACGGCGCTTGGGAAACTCCCTGTTTCACTCTACTGGGTCTCGACTTCTTATCACTATTCATAAGCTGCGACCGCATAGTTGATTTATGACCCAGCGTTTCAGGCCTGGCTGGAGGGACGTATTGGCGATGTCCTCAAACAGTTTGGCATGGCTGACGGTGTCGAAAGCTTTCGATAGGTTCAGTGCCACAAGGGCCTTCCTATAAATTGAAGCCACGACAAATGTGTGCGATGATGTCATGCAAGGAGTTGTTTTCGAAATCTATGCTGATACTTGGGGAATGGAAAATATCCAACGAGGCTCGGGAGCTGTCCATCAGCTCGGAGACCACGGATATGACGAATGGCTCTATTCCTAGCCTTGTCACTTTTGGGATGCTCAATAAATTGACCGACGAAAGACTCCATCGGTTCGAAGGTGATTTAACGGTAGGCCACGGCTTGCCTAAACCGGCACCTAAGCTACATTGTTTAAGTGTCCCAACCATATATTTCGCTTGTGTTCGTTGACTACCCTGTTTACTTCCAGATTCAGCTCGTTGATTCTGCGACTACTACAGGAACAAGTTGGCTCATCTATGTAGCCAGACGAAGATCGCTACTTGCACATACAGAAGCCATTTGATTGCCCGCGCAGGGTGGATTTCGGTGAATTCGACCATTCATCGCCGAACCATTTAAGATGTTGTTGCAGTTTTTTGATATTTTCCTCCCGGGGTACACCACTTGCACTGGGCTATAAAAAGGAAGCCGTTTAAGCTTTAAACTTAATTCGGGCAAAATTCATTGACATGTGAAAAGTTTACCACCATGTTCCCCAGTGGAATATACGTGAGAAACATGCAATTATATTAGACTTGGACCCTGTTTTTCATATCAGACTCGTATTATAGTCGAATGCTTTACTTTTGTTGTTGGTGTTGTCGTTATAACAGTGTGTTATGCACTGGGGTAGCAGCCCTTGCCATCTGGTCAATACGATACGTACAACCGGCTGCCATGAGATTGCTTTAGTTGAAATGGGCTATGACTACTCTATTCTAATAAGAATTCTAAAAAAATCATATATAATCCGCTCGTATCCGGTTTATATGTAAATTTCGGTCGGCCTACATATCTGGTTGTGGAGTTTAAGGAATGGGGATGGATGGATGAACATATATATGGCCTTAATTTGTGACATATTGGGTTGGTGTTTTGGGGTATTTCTGGCCTTCATGAGACTTGATGCCAAATTCAGGCATAATGTTGTTGTTGTTGTTGTTGTAGCAGTGTGTTACACACTTAGGCGGCAGCCCTTGTTGTACGCACCGGGTCAATCCGGTGCGTACAACCGGTTGCCATGGGATTGCCATACTCATATTTTGCTCTCAAATACCTTCAATTTAAGTCCTACGTCGCGATCGATTGATATGGAAGCTTTTAAGACTTGGCCTCTGTTATTGTTGCAGCCACATTTTCATGTGGAGGTGGCGATCCTCGTCAAGCTTCTGTAGGTGAGCAAGCTTCTTTCGGTACAAAGGATTCTTCGCCGAGGGAAGAGGGTGGCCATTGGTTATTTAAAAGCGCCAATAACTCGCCTTGTCACATCGAGTATCATTGGAACCCAATTATAATGTAAGAGCCGGTGCAGCCGGGCATCTCACTGAGACTCTCCGTCCGATACCGTCGATTGTCCTGCCGTTGCGGTTACTCCGTACGGAGCATTCCACTATCCGCAACCTATGGACGCTCGGTAGCTCACAACGAAGCTTATCGTGACATCGATGAACACCACACAGATCGGACCTGATCTTGCCTCTGTGGTTCTCACAACTATCCCCTGCCGGGAAGACTTGGCCCCTAATTTTAAGAATCGAATTCTAATGCCTTTAGTTTGAGTTCCACGTACCAATCTGTGTTTTTTTAGGGAACGGAAGTAAATATAATCTTGTTATTTCCCTATATATACTTGAATCCATGCAACTAAGTTTATTAGTCCTATTAATGAATATTATTAGTCCTATAATGAAGAAAGTGCCACATTTAATGCATTTCACGATGATAACCGCATGGCTGTGCACATGGTTAAAGTGGAAGTACTACTTTTAACAGCGATAAGATTTAGATTAAAATATAGCCACGATCAACAGACTAAGCGTGCAACGCTGTTAATTACTGTGAAAAATGTTTGAAGTCTTCTATTATCATCAAGAGCAAGGTTGTCCCCCAGCGATCAGTACTATGAAATGAATAAAACGGTTACCTTTTGCTACTGACCTGCACCCATGTATATGCTCTTTAATAGTTCGTCAATATCGATGCCGATTCTATCGTTTCAAGTACTAGGAGACACCTCGAAACTTGGTGTCAGAGATTATAAAAAGAGCGCAGAAGATCGAGGCGCCAATCCCATGGCAGCCGGTTGTATGTACCGGATTGACCCGATGAATTCCTTCATCGGCAAGGGCAGCCGCCTCAGTGTACCACACACTGCTACTACAACCACAACAACTGTTTGGCAAACTGTTTTAGAAGTCCTTTGTGGTATTTTATTATCAAATAAGTTCGATATGTTTATTTATATTTAAAATGCTCTGAATTTACGAACTATTAAAATTTTTGAATTCTAGTTTTTGTCTATTGTTACCCACTTGTTATTACAACACATTTTGTCATTCACAGCAAACTTTCGCTTGAATTCTAAAATTGTGTCAATGTTTTTTTATGGTAATGTAGTAGTTTTTATGTCGTCATCAACGTATATTTTTGGCTATAACAACTGTCTAGTGGTCAATTAATAGACATTTTAAACAAATGAATCAACAGCAACAGGGAAAATTTAAAGTCGCATTGCTTACCCCATGAGATTTAATAGGCGGATAGCAACCGACGAATCAGTGTTAAAGATAAGTATTAAGCCCACTCTAGACTCAGGTTATTTTTTAGTTTAGTTTTATTATTTTTTTTTTTTATTTTTAAAATTGTATTGTTTTTTATTGGAAATTCTAAACATTTGGTGTGTTTTACCTAAAAGCCAAAGTCCGAACGGCGTGCCGCAATGCGACATCTCGTTGGGGAGAAGTTTTTTGCCTGGCATAGTACCTCACAAATATCGCCAACATTAAGAGGTTACCACCGCTGAATTTTTTTCCGATGTTCTCGCCAGGATTCTAACCCGGGTGTTCAGCTTCATAGGCGGACATGCTGATCTCTGCGCTACGTTGACTTAACTTAGTAATCAACCGGAAATGTCATTGTGTTATGGATGTTTCCAAGATGTTGACTAAACTTGATAAATGAGAGGAAGTATCTGTGGCGTTGTACAAATTTTTCGAGGGCAACATTGTACAAATTTAGCTTCCCTGTTGACTGTTTGCAAACTGTTTTAGAATTCCTTTGTGTTATTTATTCCCTACACCACTACTGTGGTACAGGGTATTATAACTTAGTGAATATGTTGGTAACACGCAAAAGGAAGAGAGATAGACCCATTGATAAATATACCGATCGACTCAGAATCACTTTCTGATTCCATTTAGCTATGTCTGTCCGTCTGTCTGTCTATGTTAATTTGTGTACAAAGTACAGGTCGCAGTTTGCATCCGATCGCCGTCAAATTTGGTACAGGCATGTTTTTCGGCCTAGAGACAAAGCCTATTAAAATTGGTTTTGTAGTAGGTTTTATGTCGTCATCAACGTATATTTTAGGCTATAACAACTGTCTAGTGGTCAATTAATAGACATTTCAAACAAATGAGTCAACAGCAACAGGGAAAATTTAAAGGTGCATTGCTTACCCGATGAGATTTAATAGGCGGTTAGCAACCGACGAATTTGTTTTCAAGATAGTATTAAGCCCCACTCTAGACTAAGGTTATTTTTTATTTTTAAATTTGTATTGTTTTTTTATTTATTGGAAATTCTAAACATTTGGTGTGTTTTACCTAAAAGCCAAATTTAAATATAAGTAAAGTTTGCCATTCTTTTATGTTTCTTCATATACGTTTGCAAAGCGTCAATTTGAAAAATGTATATGCGTGACGAATATTTAATTGTGGTTAGTTTACATATTCACATATACTAACAGATGAATTCATCATTATGGCTATAAAAAAGCGAAAAAAAAATATGTAATGAGGAGAATTAGACCACTATAATGTAAATTTACCCTGGCAATTTTATACCTAGCACCGCAGGACGGGGGTATACTAATTTTGTCAAACCGTTTGCAACAGATCATAATGTTCACCTTCGTTCCTTTTTATGGCGCCCTCTCATGTGTTATAAAACCTCTCTTATATTGAGGTGTATATTTTCTTTCCTCATTAATAATTAAATAATTTCATTCAAATCAGTTGCCTTGTGTCTTTTCCGTCGCATTTTTCACATTACATTTTTAACCGAAAACATGCTACCATGTTGCAATATACATTACTTTTTAACTGAATGTGCTAAAGTGAATATAACTATTGTACTACATTAGGTTTGGCTAAAGGGTACCCGTGGAGCAATCTCGGTTGCAACACCCTTCGCTCGGAGGCCTTAGGTACATTGTGTTCGGCCCAAAAGCCAGCAAAGAAATTTGGTATGTAGATATGGGAATCCGAATCTGAAGTTCGTTTTTGGGGCAAAGGCACCTGGACCTCTTAGGGGTCGGGCTGATGCAGGGTGGCATTGATATTAAAAAAATCAGAAGAGGTGAAGTACTTCCTGCACCGCTTAAGAAAATCCAAACATTTGAATGCTTCTTTCGACAATTGGAATACGTATTTTTACCAGCGGGCGTCACACACTGTATCTTCATGCCCAGAAAATCAAGTGCATCTGACTGCTCAATATCTATACCGTCGATACATATCGACGATTGTAGTGAGTCAGTGAATCACTTGTGAGACAAGAAACGGCACTGCGTCTTCTATGCGATAAAGTCTACTCTGTTCACTCCACACCACTCGGAAATAACCAACAAATCTTGGGAGGGCGTCTCATCCATAATGCGCGGTCTCTCCACAATTTCCTGAGGACTGGGCGTTAGTACTGACTCCAAAAGCGACTAGCTTTGATAAAAGTGCACCGTGCCATACCCTATCAAATGCTTTGGAGATATCCAGAGCCACGACCTTACTCTCACCAAACTGGTGGATAGAGTGAATCCAACGTTACGACAGAAATGCCATTAGATCCCCCGTAGAGCGATTCCTGCGGAACCCATGCAGTAAGTATCTCACAAGATGGTCGTTAACCATAATCGCCATAACCTTGGAGAGCGCGGATCATATCGTAATTGGCCGGTATATAGTCGAGTGGTCGGTTGATGGTGAGTATAATGGAGGATTGATCCAAAGAAATGACGGCTTGCCAGCTGCTGCACAACCTCGTAATCCTCGTGGGACCCATACCCATTCACCGTGCAAAACGTGGAGCCTTTAATCTGCTTTCCCACAGTTATGTAACGAACATAGGAGAAAGTGCCATGAAATGCGTTGCGCATTAAAGTCTTCTAGAACCAGACGATTATGGCCAGTCAGTAGGCCACTAATGTCAGGCCTGTAAACATGGCCATTAGTTGGGATACAACAACCAACTCTATATCGGCAGTACCGGACTTGTCTGTTATCCCCATACATTCTATGTTGGGGTCACTAGCGCCAGGCGCAGGCGAGAAGGGTCTATACTGCACGGAATGGTGTACCACGAAGGCCAATTCCCCACCTCCACTCCTTCGGCGACCTTAGGTAGCACATTGTATCCGTGACAAAAGTGCATGCAACGCTGCAACCAATATATTCTTCCGACTCATAAAATATACTAATTCGTCAATCTTGCCTCGGAGACTGTTGCAATTTGATTTCAAGAATGGTACATTATCGGCACTGGCCGACATTATTGGATTATATTTAGATAGACTAAGGTAGAAAATGAATTGCGCATTTTATATTAAATCTTCAAAAAATACAATTTTTATTGTTAACGTGTCGTTTCTAATTTATATTCTCTTTTGAATTTTTATTTCTCTTTACAGAGCTCAGGCAAGAGTTCCGTACTCGAAAGTTTAGTTGGCCGTTCCTTTTTACCTCGAGGAACTGGCATTGTTACCAGACGTCCGTTAGTCTTACAGTTGTTGCACTGTCCATTGGATGATCGTGAACATCGTTCGGCAGAAAATGGTAGTTTTTATATTTTCAATCATTTGTACAGCTACAAATTGATCTCTTTCCTATCGCAGGTACCATCAATGTGGAAGAATGGGGCCGATTTCTACATACCAAAAAAACATTTACCGATTTCAATCATATACGCCAAGAAATCGAAGAAGAAACAGACCGTATAGCTGGTAGCAATAAAGGCATTTGCCCGGAACCGATTAACTTAAAGATATTCTCTACCAGAGTTGTGAACCTAACGTTGGTTGATTTGCCCGGCATCACCAAAGTTCCAGTGGGCGATCAACCTGAAGATATCGAACAACAAATCAAAGACTTAGTATTGAAATATATTGAAAACCCGAATTCTATTATATTAGCCGTGACGGCGGCAAATACCGATATGGCCACCAGTGAGGCATTAAAATTGGCCAAAGATGTCGATCCAGATGGACGGCGAACATTGGCTGTGGTCACTAAACTCGATCTCATGGATGCCGGAACAGACGCTATAGATATACTATGTGGGCGAGTCATCCCGGTAAAATTGGGTATTATCGGCGTGATCAATCGTTCTCAACAAGATATTAAAGACAACAAAGATATTGAAGACCAACTGAAAGATGAAGCTGCATTTTTACAACGAAAATACCCTACACTGGCCACTCGCAATGGTACACCATATTTGGCAAAAACTCTCAATAGGCTTTTAATGCATCACATCCGTGACTGTTTGCCCGACCTGAAGACTCGGGTCAATGTAATGTCTTCACAGTTTCAATCTCTCTTACATTCGTACGGTGAAGATGTGTCCGATAAAAGTCAAACCTTATTGCAAATTATTACCAAGTTTGCTAGTGCCTACTGTACGACAATTGATGGTACTGCACGCAACATTGAGACAACTGAATTGTGTGGTGGTGCTCGCATTTGTTATATATTCCACGAGACTTTTGGACGCACACTCGATTCCATTCATCCCTTAGCTGGTCTAAGCAAAATGGATATACTTACTGCTATAAGAAATGCTACAGGACCACGGCCAGCGCTCTTTGTACCGGAAGTGTCTTTCGAATTGCTTGTGAAAAGACAAATTCGCCGATTAGAGGAGCCTTCGTTGCGCTGCGTTGAGTTAATACACGAAGAAATGCAACGGATTGTTCAACACTGCGGCAACGAGGTGCAACAGGAAATGCTGAGGTACGTTTGAATATACATAGAAAAGAAAAACAGATAATGGTTGAAGGTATGCCAAATTTTATATGTTTTACGTACGAACCAATAACAGTAGATACCAGCAGCTGTAAGTCACATATTTAGGTTAGGTTAAGAAATATATAGAACCAAAGTGTATTTAATAAGGTGGCCGCATCAGCACAGCTGATGGAACTTGATATGTCAATTCATTTTTAAATTCGTTTTATAAAAATATAAACTTCAAAATAAACATTTTATAAATTAATATCTGTGTTTGCTGCAATAATAGGGGCCAAGTGGGCTGGAGAAGTTCTCTCCACCCTGCCATTTCAAGCCCCTATTGTAGTGAAGAATGGCGAAAGCACTAATTTAGACTGGAAAAAAGGTCTTCGTATAGTCATAGCCCTGCATCTACTCCCACAATTGCAGGTAGTGCCATACTAGGTACTCAACCGTCTATAATGCGTAAGTCCGCTATGTCCAGCTAGTGTGACGTCAAAGTCCTGAAACTGCAATTTCTTGTCGGACCCCTTTCAGTATTGACAGCGGTAGCTCCACCGGAGCAGAGGTCCCCTGAAAACACCAAGTTACCTCATGGTGGTGAATAGCACCAACTTTATCTTTTGGGGTTAATGTCAAGCCCATTGGCCAATCATGGCAGCATACCATATCCACTCTTAACGGCCACACACTAAAGGGAAAACGTCATTAACCCATTAACATATTTTAAAATTACCTAAAAATCCCAAATATCCAAGAGCCTCAAAAAGGGATACAAAAACCGTCCTTTTGGTGAATGAGCTCTAGTCATAAAAATGCTATTTAAGTACATTACTATTGGAACGCTAATTTTCCTGCCCATCAACATCGTATGAACTCAATTCATGTCCACCACACCAAAGAGTCATGCATTTGACACTCGTGATGTGTGGTCACTGGTTATAATCGAAACACACATGTATGAAGTTGGAATCAATCCCAGCCCAATTAAAATTGAACCATAACTACCCTGGTCTGCAGTGGAAAGTTAAAGGCATTCACTTGGTAGCTATTTTACCGCTACAATAACCTAGTCGGTAAAGCCTCCGGAGCCAGTAGGGATTCTGAACGTTTTTAAATTTCTTTTTCTTGCTTGACACTCCAAAATTAATAAACTTCTTTTTTCTTGCTCTGATTGATCGAACCTAATTTGCCGAAAACTTTAAATATCATAGTGAAACGAATTTTCTTCGCCCTGTTTACTAATTTTGACATACCCAAAAAAGATGCTTTGTTGTAACAATTCGCCGATACAGCTACCTTATAAATACGCCTTGTATAGAACATAACTAACTGGGACACATGGGACGGTACCGTCCTGCCCCTCACTTATGCTCTCCACTCGATACCGCTGATTGTCCGCGTAGCATTCCACTATGCCCATAGTTATCCAGGCACGGGGATAACTGTGGAACACGTTTCGTCCTTGGCTAGGTGACTTATTCAATCACATAAGGTGTGGAGGCTTCAAGGGTCAATCCCATGGCAGCCGGTTGTACGTACCGGATTGACCCGATGGAATCTTCATCGGCAAGGGCTGCCGCCTCAGTGTACGTGTTCGTCTTTTTTCGTCATGGGAGAGGCACATCCCGGAGTGCCTTCTCCGTATGCTTTTGGTCCGTGCCGGGATTGAAAAGAACCCCGGACCCTGGTTCTGTTCCGTTTGCCAGAACCGCCTTCATCATCGGTCAGTGTCGGTGAGGTGTAACAGGTGCTTGGAGTGGGTACATTTCCGTTCTTGCTCTAGCCTAACTTCGCTACGGGAGTATAGTCATACTGGCTATGTCGCTAGGTGCTGTGCGAACACAGCCAGCAGTGGGTCACAAGCGTCGCCGTCGTCGCCTTCGGCGTCCTCGTCGTCGGACTATGTGACCCCCCCGACCTCTCCCGTACGGCAATTTATGCAAAGACAGCACCCTAGCCCTACTATTGCCAGGCCAGTGTCGGGAAATGTATCGTTCCTGCAGTTAAACTGCAATGGACTGCGAGGCAAGATTGATGAGATTGTGGATTTTATGAGTCGGAAGAGCATATCGGTCGCAGCGATCCAGGAGACAAAGCTGACTAACACCTGCAGCTTGCACAGTTGTCACGGCTACAATGTGCTACGTAAGGATCGCTCAAGGAATGGAGGTGGGGGATTGGCCTTCGTTATACACCATTCCGTGCAGTATAGACCTATCTCGCCTGCGCTTGACGCTAGTGACCCATACATGGAATGTATGGGGGTAGCAGTCAAGTCTGGTACTGCCGAGATAGAGATATACAACGTGTATATACCGCCGGTTGGCAGCTGTGTCCCGATTAATGGCCAGGCCTACAGCCCCGACATAAGTGGGTTGCTATCTGGCCATGGTCGTCTGGTTCTGGGGGATTTCAATGCACATCACTCGTCATGGCATTCTCCCCTAGGCAACGACCAGCGTGGCATAGCTTTGGCAGAGCAGATAGATAGCTCCACGTTTTGCACGGTGAATGAGGATGCCCCCACTAGGATTACGAGGAGGTGCAGCAGCTCGCCAGACATCTCAATCGCATCCCCTGATCTCCTGAGTGACGTATCCTGGCAAGCCGTCATCTCTTTGGGGTCAGACCACCTCCCCATAATCCTCACCATCGACCGACCACCCGACTTCATAACCTCTGAGCGCCGAACGTTCATCAACTACAAGAAGGCCAATTGGACTGGCTTCAGAGAGTATACCAATCGCCGCTTCAATGAACTGCCACCCCCCTCTGATGTGCTTGTGGCCGAGAGGAAATTCCGAGACATCATCAACGCAGCAGCCGCTCGCTTTATACCAGCCGGTCGAATACCGCAAGTGCGACCCAATTTCCCGGCGCAAGCAGTGGTACTCGCAGACGAGCGTGATGGGATTCGTGCTATGGACCCCGCTAACCCCAGAATCAGCGAGCTGAATCTGGAAATAAACAGGGTAGTCAACGAACATAAGCGGAATTTGTGGCTGGAACACTTGGAGCAATGTAACTTAGGCACCGGTGCAGGCAAATTGTGGGCCACTGTTAAGTCTCTCTCGAACCCCGGTAGACGGGACGACAGGACCTCAGTCACTTTTGGCGAGTTAACCGTGACTGATCCGAAGAGATGCGCCAGGTTGTTCAACCGTCAATTTATCGTGCATCCCGAGAGAGACAGGGCAAGGAGGAGAGCCATTCGCCGTATTCGTGGTCTCCGAGCCGATGAACAGCCATCACAATTTACCGTGGGCGCAGTTACGAATGTCATCCGTGGCGCCAAATCTTCCAAAGCGTTGGGCCCCGACGGAATCTCTACATTGATGCTGAAGAATCTGGATTTACCTGGAGTTGAGTACCTTACCACTGTCCTTAACCTGTCATTGAACACTCTTATAGTTCCCGATGTCTGGAAAATGGGCAGAGTGATCCCGCTACTGAAGCCTGGTAAAGACCCGAGTTTGGGGGAGTCGTACAGACCGATCTCCCTTCTCTCACCAGTGGCTAAGACGCTTGAGGCATTACTCCTCCCGAGCCTCGTAGGAGAATTTCCATTCGCCGAGCATCAACACGGATTTCGGAGACTGCACAGCACAACAACAGCTTTGCATGCCATCACCACACACATTTGCCGTGGCTTCAATCAACCCAGGCCATGTGATAGGACGGTCCTCGTGGCATTGGACCTATCGAAGGCATTCGACACGGTCAGCCATGCCAAATTATTTGAGGACATCGCCAACACGTCCCTCCAGCCAGGCCTTAAACGTTGGGTCGCGAATTATCTGTGTGGCCGCCAGTCATTTGTGGAATTTAGGGATAAGAAGTCAAAACACCGTAGAGTGAAACAGGGAGTTCCCCAAGGCGGGGTGATATCTCCGGCTCTGTTTAACCTCTACCTATCCTCCATCCCACCTCCTCCAGACGGCATAGAGATCGTATCATATGCGGACGACTGTACGATCTTGGCATCAGGCCCCCCACCCATTGATGACATCTGCGATAGGTTGAACGTCTACCTTAACGAGCTTGCCTCATATTTCGCTGCAAGAAATCTGAAGATATCCGCCACCAAATCTTCAGCCACACTGTTCACTACAAATACGCGTGAGGTGAATTCTGAGCTGACTGTGATGGTCGATGGAGAATTGATTCCGACCATCAAGTGTCCCAAAATACTTGGCGTCACATTTGACAGCTCCTACACTTTCTCCCCACATGCCACAGCAATCTGCAATAAAGTCAAAAGTAGAAACAAGGTCCTCAAGTCACTCGCTAGCAGCACTTGGGGTGCAGACAAAGAAACCTTGTTGACCACGTACAAAGCAATTGGCCGGTCTGTGGTAAGTTATGCAGCGCCAGTGTGGTCACGTCAGCTTTGTGACACGCAGTGGAATAATATTCAGATCTGTCAGAATGCCGCCCTCCGAACTGCGACGGGCTGCCTCCTTAGTTCTCATGTGGACCACCTCCACCAGGAGACAAAGATCCTACCAGTGCGAAGACATAACTACATGCTGTCTAAGCAATACATTTTGGGCTGTTATCGCAGAAATCATCCAAATCATCATCTTGTGGATAGATACCCACCGCCCAGAAGCCTTAAGGTAGATCTACATGATCTAGAGCGTGAGGTCCAGCGCTACAAGAGAGAACCTCTAGATCAAGCGGCATATCAAGCGGGTCTGAACAACATTCATGCAGACACGGTAGCAGACGCGTTTACTGGCTACCGGGTGAATGTAGTCCTTGGAGAACAACCGCCACCCATTGCACCCGAAGAAATCGACCTCCCCCGGCAAACCAGAGTGATTCTGGCTCAATTACGTTCCGGCAGATGCAGCCGCCTCAATTTCCACAGAGCTAGGATTGATGCCGACGTGCAAGATGTATGTCCCGACTGTAACCAGGGACCGCACGATACACGTCACCTGTTTAACTGCCCGGCCAGACCCACTCGACTCAGACCCAGATCCCTGTGGACGCACCCTATCTTAGTCGCGGAGTTCCTGGGTCTTGACACTCAACAGAATCAAGCAGACGAAAGATAGTACACAATAAACTGCTACAACAACAACAACAGGCTTCAAGGGTAGTTCGTTCTTATCTTGAATATACCGCGAAAACGTATTTACGATGTAAGTACGACACTAACCAAGTTTAACACCTTTTACGGTGCCATGTTATGGTAATTTCCTTTCAACTATGACCACCATACAGGCTGGAACTTTGAGCTCCAATCTGTGGGCTGTTCTTCGTTATCGGGAGAAGCTTAGGGGTAGCTACCGAGCGTGCCCACAGGTTGCGGAGTAGCTGCAACTGGCCGGGCGGCACCGGCGCTTGCTTTTTTGTTGTTGTTATTATTTTATTGCTATTAATATACTTTTACTTTTATATTCATTCCTTCCACCTCGTGCAGATTCCCAAAACTTCATGAGAAAATTGTTGATGTTGTAACCCAACTACTGCGACGTCGTTTGCCAACGACGAATGTTATGGTGGAAAATCTTGTAGCTATTGAATTGGCCTACATCAATACAAAGCATCCTGATTTTCATAAGGATGCAGCTTTGGTTCCCAGTCTACTGAAGACGGATAACATGGAACCATATGGACAACAGCCAACCAGACGTTCAAATACTCCCAGAGGTACAACATCATCTCCACAGGTAATGGCCGTGCAGAATTTACAAAAGGAACATCAACAAAAACAAAATGAGCAACAATATCTCGACATAGGCGAACAGGTGAGAAAAAAGCAGCTAGCTTTAATAGAATTTGTTTTATAGTTTCTATCGTTTTCTTCCGTCAACAGAATCATATCAATGAAAACTCTACACATCCCAATAACTGGCTGTCGAATATTTTACCTCCAGCGCCCAACTCAAATCGCATTGAGAGCATTGAAAACTCCACCAATAATACTCCACAGCATAATTCATTGATGAGTCCTGTAAAGCCTGTCAATCTTTTGCCTGATGTGCCAGCTCATCAGAGTGCAAGACGCTTAACTGACAAAGAACAAAAAGATTGTGATGTTATTGGTATGTCGCAACAACGAGCTCATCTTATGGAAATCTTTTTCTTTTCACGCTTCTAATGCTTTCCATCTTTATTATCTTTCAGAGCGTTTAATCAAGTCATATTTCTACATTGTAAGAAAATCGATTCAAGATTCGGTACCAAAGGCCATTATGCATTTTCTAGTTAATCATGTTAAGGATAATTTACAAAGTGAATTGGTAACACATTTATATAAATCGGATGCCGTTGATACATTACTCAATGAGTCAGATCACATAGCGATACGTAGAAGAGAAGCTGCTGACATGTTAAAGGTGCGTAAGATTTTTATTATTTTTTTTTATTCAGCTAACTAACAAGTAGCAACGGCTCTTAGTATTAGGTTAAAACGTAATGATTTCGAAAAAAACAATAATAAATCAATTTTTATTTTATTTTCAGGCTTTGACTAATGCAAATCATATTATTAGTGAAATTCGCGAGACCCATATGTGGTAAATGATGCAAAAAACTAATTAAGCATAAGACATTTACATACACTCAAGCAACAAGAAACAGCATTACTATTCATCGTCTCTTAGGAATGAAATTATATTGTACTATTAACACTCTCTAATCGTTCGCGTTGCATGCAAGTTGACGCAATGGTAGGAGTTAATTGTGTCCTTGTTTATATACATTTTTTTTTTTCAAAATTGTGTCTGCATTAGTAAATAATAAAAAAAAAAACAGTTGTTAATGTTTCTCTTCGCTTTTCAGCCTATCTTATATTTTCTCTATTTTTTACCTTATATCTAAGTTATATTTATTTAAAGAGCACACAAAATAATATCTCATAGCTCCTGAACATTAAAATGAACTTATCAGTTTAATTTATGTAATCAGTCGCAAAAAGATTTCCTCTTTTAAAACAGTTTTTTTTTTAAGAAAAAAAAACTACAATATTCTTTTCGTTTAGTTTTTATTGATGATTCTTTTGTCGCCACAAATAGGGCGTTTGGCTAAAATAAAATGCGCTGCAAATGTTAACGAATCTTTTAAAGTTAAAAATCTCTTGGTTCTAAAGGAATTTCATCCGAAGTTATAGGCTAAACTTGAATCTTATAAAAATTAAACCTTAAGTTAAGGAACCTGATACATTTCGACATTATCCTTATTTTTGACAATGATACAATGATAGATAGCATTCACGCAGGGACGGTAGCAAAAGCGGTGAACAACTACCCAGTGAACGGAATAAAATTGTACTGATTTCCGATCAAAAATGGAATGCCCGAAATACCAAAGAAAGATGATCGCCAAAACAGAGGTCAGAGGAGACAAGGAGAGGTATCGGGAGAAAAGGAGAGAGGAGAAACGTCTATTCTGAAGAAAGAAAAAGTAAATGGATAGACGTGAGTGTGAGCGAATTGAAAAATTCTACCAAAGAATTAAACATCAAACCGATGGCTTTGGTGCAGGCACATTCTCCTGCATACCGATGATATAGCAGTGACCCGACTAAAGAACAACAAGGCAGCAGGAGCCGACGGGTTACCCGTTGAACTATTTAAGACCGGAGGCGACACGCTGAAAAGGCGTATGCATCAGCTTATCTGCGATTATTGGAACCTCAGCATACTATGTCCCGTACACAAGAAAGGAGACAAGACGGAATGTGCCAACTACAGAGGAATAAGTCTCCTCCCCATCGCATACAAGATACTCTCGAGGGTACTGTGTGAGAGATTAAAAGCTAAAGTCAATGAGATAATTGGGTCCTATCAATGCGGCTTTCGACCTGGTAAATCCACCCTGGACCAGATATTCACACTGCGCCAAATCCTGAAAAAGGCCCGAGAAGGACAAATCAACACCTACCATCTCTTTGTTGACTACAAAGCCGCCTTCGATACTCCTTTACGTTGAAATGTATTTCAAGCCATGTCTGAGTCTGGTATCCCTGCAAAATTAATAAGACTCTGCAGGAAAGAATCTCTCCGAACCATTTAATACCTAACGAGGTTTCAGACAAGGAGACAGCCTATCGTGTGATCTCTTTAACATCCTGCTGGAGAAGATTATACGAGATGCAGATAGATATGGCACACTAATCACAAGAGAATACATGCTTCTCGGTCACCGGAAGTAGTAACTGCAGCCTTTGAAAGAATCGAAAGAGAGTCATTGAAAATGGGTCTGGCTGTAAATGGAGATAAGACGAAATGGATGGTTTCAGCTCCCAAAAAGCCTTGCACAACCAAACAGATAAAGAAAATGAAGAAAGTTGGGAACCACAACTTTGAGACAGTCAGTAACTTTATCTACCTCAGCACCGCCGTTACCGAAACAAATGACACCAGTTTTGAGATAAAGCGATGAATAATACTGGCAAACAGATGCTACTTTGGACTAAGTAAGCAGTTTAGAAACAAGGGCACCTCTCGACAGACGAAGACACTGATACTACCCGTGCTGTTGAAGCATGGGTACTTGTGAAAGCAGATGAGGCAGTGTTTGGAGTATTTTAGAGAAAGATTCTTCTAGATGGATCTGGGTCTAAGTTGAGTGGGTCTGGCCGGGCAGTTTAACAGGTGAATCGTATTGTGCGGTCCCAGCTCACAACTGGGACACACATCCTGCACGTTGGCATCAATGCTTGGCCTGTGGAGTTGTGGCGGCTGCATCTGACGGATCGTAATTGAGCCAGAACTAACATGCTTTGCAGGGGGAAGTCAATTTCTTCAGATGCAATGGGAGGCTGTCGTTCCGCCATGAACACATTCAGCTGGTAGCTATTCACCGCATCTGCTATCGTGTTTGCATGAATGTTGTCTAGACCCGCTTGATCTAGAGGTTCTCTCTTGTAGCGCTGAACTTCACGCTCTTGATCATGTAGATCTGCCTTAAGATGATGATTTTGATGGTCTCTGCGATAACAGCCCACACGGTATTGCTTAGACAGCTTGTAGTTATGTCTTTGCACTGGTGGGATCTTTGTCTCCTGATGGAGTTGGTCCACATGAGAACTAAGGAGAATATTATTCCACTGCGTGTCCAAAGCTGACGAGACCACACTAACGCTGCATAACTTACCACAGACCGGCCAATTGCTTTATACGTGGCCAACAAGGTTTCTTTGTCAGCACCTCAAGTGCTGCTGGCAAGTGACTTTAGGACCTTGTTTCTATTTCTGACCATATACCAAATTGCAGTGGCATATGAGGAGAATGTGTAAGAGCTATCCAATGTGACATTTAATGGTCAGAATCGTTACACATCGACTGTCATATTCAGCCACCTAAATTCCAAAAAACTCACCTAAAGGAGCTTGACGAGAATCGCTACCTCCACATGAAAATGTGGTTACAACAACCACGCAGATAATTCATGACCCAGTTTTTCCTGCCTTGCTGGAGGGACGTGTTGGCGACTGGTTCGATAGATCCAGTTTCACGAAGACCGACCTTTCACATGGCCTGGGTTGAGTGAAGCTACGGCAAATGTGAGCGGTGATGGCATGCAAAGCAGTTGTTGTTCTATACAGTCCTCGAAATCCATACTCTTGCCCGGCGAATGGAAATTCTCTCTATGAGATTCCTTAGAGACAGGTTGAGCATCTGTGTCATGCACTCGACTCCAGGTGGATTCAAATTCTTCAGCACCAGTGTAGAGATTCCCAGCGCGCTGGACGACTTGGCGCTGCGAATAACATTTGTAACTTTCCTACGGCAAATTATGATGGTTGTTCATCAACTTTGGGATCACGAATACAACGAACGGCTCTCCTCTTTGCCTTGTCACTCACGGATTACTCAATAAATTGACGGCGTCTCTCTTAGGATCAGTCACTATTACGTCGCCGAAAGTGATTGAAGTCATGTCATCTCTTGCAAGGGTTCGAATATGCCTAAACAGTAAACCACAGATTGCCAATCCCGGCGCTTAAGTTAAATTCTTCAAGTGCTCTATCCATGAATTCCGCTTATGTTCGTTAACCGCACTACTGATTTCTAGATCCAGTTCCCTAATTGTGGTGTCAATATCATCGGAGCAACGAATCCCATCACCCTCGTCTGCTTCCTTGGTAGACGCGATAAAGTCTCTCATCGCAAAGAGTTGCCGCCTCAGTGCACAACACCCTGCTACGAAAGCAACACAACACTCGTCTGCCAGTACCATTGCCTCAGCCGGGTTGGTTTGTATAAAGCGACCGTCTGCTAAGTAAACGGTGTCTTGGTGCTCGTCTGCCAGTACCATTGCCTCAGCCGGGTTGGTTAGTATGAAGCGAGCGCCTGCTAAGTAAACGGTGTCTTGGAATTTCTTATCAGCAATACGAGGGAGGTAGCAGCTCAATGAAGTGGCGATTGATATATTCTCTCAAGCTGTTCCAATAGGCTTTCTTCTGATTAGTATACGTCCGGCGTCTTCAGAAATTATAAAATAGGCGAGCGAGCTCGTTCCGGTCTACTCAATCGATCGTCGCAACAATTTGATGGCCATTGGCTATTTAAAGGCGCCAAAAATCGCCTTGTCATATCGAGCATCATAGGCACTCACTATTTGTGCAAGAGCCGGTTGCATCCGGCCTCAGACTTTCCGCCCGATAGCGCTGATTGTCCGCGACTACAGTTGCAGCTTCCCCGAATGGAGCATTCTACTATCCGCAACCTGTGAACCCACCGGTAGCTCCCAGTTAAGCTTCTCGTGATAACGAAGAACAGCACACACATTGAAGTTCAAATATAATAGATATTTATTATTTATTAGGTGCTAATTTTATGAATGAAAAACAATTTAAATTAACATACAATTAGGATATTTTTGCGTTTTACGGAAGTAAAATTCTTGATCTAAATCCATCTCAGTAAAAGAACTGAACTCAAAAATGGCATTGACCAATAATACAGATCGATGGCTTTGAAGGGTTATGTTGCTTTTTGTTGTGACAAATAGCGCGTTTAGAAAAAATTAGTATATGGACTACCCACTTATGAACAATGTTTTCGAACTATCAATAAATGTAGAGTCGATTCAAGCGCGATTAGTGTCAGCTAACACCCGACAAATGCAACCAACTCCACCTTTCGCAAAAACTTTTTCATGCCATTGTAGTAAGTGGCCACTAGAACCCTCAGATGGTATCTCAAATCCGCGATATATATATTTCATCAGGACATCTAGTAAGTCAATTTGTTCCAATGTTTCTACGGCCTGGTCCATTTGTGAGGCTTTAATCGAAAGCAAAACTCTTAGCGTTATGTTCAGGGCGTGGTCCTGTGGGCGAGAAATAAAATATATTAGCCTATTTCCAAAGCCAAGAGGAAGGTTAATTATTAATTATTATGCCTAATTACTTTGACATGCTGTTGTTTACATCTTAAGGGGGCATTTTGTAAAACCGACACCAAAGCTTCAATGCATTTTCCTTGTGTCAGAAGATTGGTGATCTCGTTTTCATCTATCACCAAATTTGCCACAGAATCGGCCTCGTCTTCTTTAAAGTTGTCCTCATTGTATTGGTCGACATCAATTTTACGAAATGCTGAACTGGATGTGTTTTTGGCCATTGTATAAAGCAGTCTTTTCACTTTTTCTTAAGATTAAATTAATGGAATTCTCTTGACGGAGATAAAAACAGTGAATCACACGATGGAAACGATAAAGTATATATTATCGATTTAATTTTCTGTGACAGTTAGCGATTAACGATTAAACTAAACCGGCGAAGCGCAGTGTTCAATATGGCTTATTGTTTTGTATTAGTGCACTCTTAAAACAGGCAGTGGCAGGTGTTTAGAAATATGTGGACCCCAGAAAGCACATATAAGGTGATTTGCTGTGATTTTTTCTAAAATCTTTTAAATAAATTCTATTTGATCCGATATAACACAAATAAGCAACAAAACATTGTTAAAATGATGAAAATACAAACATAAAACACATTTAAAGAAGATAAGTTGTAAAACAAAGTTTATTTCTAAAACCACTTTGACATTTACATGTACGGCACTTGCCACTTGTTATGAAAGAAACATTTTTTGTTTATTTTAGATGTATATTTATTTATATTAAGATACAAATGTACCCGAGTAATACATGTGAGCAAGATCACTAACACAAACAAACACTTAGTATCAATTAGAAGTTATGCAATCGACGACTTGTTGCGCAGCGACTGCGGTTGTGCTCGTTTTTGGGCGTCGCGAAATGGAAATTTTCCCTAGATGAAAAAAACAAGTTATAGCGAAACACTTTTCATCAATACTTTTCGCTTATTATACCCACTACCATAGAATAGGGTATATTTTTTAATGTGGAGTTTCACCGCGAAAACCGAATATAGTACCTACCTTTAGGTAACTCTTTAAAATGAAACAAAAGAAAGCGTCAGATTTCTGATCCTTGTTCGTGGTTGACATATGTTTGAGAGAGTGAAAATTAATCTATAACAATCTATTGTCTGTACCTGATTGAACTAAAATAAAACACAGCAAATAATCGATTTCATATCGATTTTCAAATTTGATTTTTATATTGCTGCCTATTATCGATTTCGTTGTTTTTAAATCGAAAAATCGATTAGTCGAACACGGGTTATTGGGAATCAGGTAATTCTTCCTAAAGTTTTTAAGTTATTTTATTCACACTAAAATTCTAAACATACTCAAATTCATAGAAGATGT
The DNA here is from genome assembly GCF_963082655.1 of Stomoxys calcitrans. NCBI lineage: Eukaryota > Metazoa > Arthropoda > Insecta > Diptera > Muscidae > Stomoxys > Stomoxys calcitrans. Next base: position 91,868,436 of record NC_081554.1, read on the forward strand.
CTAAGTACCTTGGACTGGACCGTTTGGGCAAACTTTTTCAGATCGTTCGTCAAAATGGCGGTCTGAAAAATACCTATCTCAAATTGTATAGGTAAGATTGCCTAAAATTATATAATGTTATTGGGATTTGGCTAATACTTTGTTATATTTGTGCACATCCTGGTAATGCATAGAAATGATGATTTGAAACTCGGCACTTTGGTTGGAACTGACAAGTATGGCAATAAGTACTATGAGAATCCTTACTACTTTTATGGTAGAAATCGTTGGGTTGAATTTGCTGACCATGTGAATATGGATTACGATGGCTCACAAATTCCGGCTGAGTGGTTTGGTTGGATGCATTATAAGGTATGTTGATAAAAGTATCATTACTGGAATACCTTTGAAATCCTTTTTTTATATTTCTAGACCGATTTGCCTCCCATTCGCGACGGCAAACGCCCTAAATATAAATGGATGGCTGACCACAGCGAAAATCATTCAGGAACTGAAGGTAAGTGTTACTAATAAAAATGTCGGAATTAAAAAACTTGAAAAAAATTAAACAAAGTTTGTGCATCTCAAGTGTTTCAAAAGAACTATGTCGATATCATTCAAATAGACTCGTCATGTCAAAAAAGCTTACAACTAATTGGAAGTGAATAACAAAATCCGTCTAGATAGACGACCATAGTGAATGTCGTCCATTCCTTTCATTTTTCGATATCGACAAACAGGCTATCAGAGTTGGTTTCATCTAACTTGGAACGATACGAATTTGGTTTGCTGCACCATTCGGGTCTCAATTGGGCCAGAGTAGCTTTTGGTTTTCTAGGCAAGTCTTTCCCGCCAACTGCAATGGGTGGCAGCTATATTCGGTTGTTATCATATAGTCTAAAGTATTGGATACATCATTCAAAAGCATATCCTCCAAGCCTGTTCTGTATGAGGTTGTGAGTGGGTCGGTGGGTTGTCGAATTACGTCTCCAAAAATCCAGGTATTTTTTTACATGCCACGAAGAAGGTTCTATAACTATGAGATTTGGGTTATCCCTCCAATGGCAGCCCAGGAGAAATAGTTTAGAGCCACAATGATCCCTAACTTTAAAGTCCTCGGTCTCCTCGTTTAGATGGTCATTGTTTGTCACCTGGAGGCAGCCTGTGAAGGTCCTTTAGGCTGCGTTTTTACGGGTTAGTCAACTGTGCATTGTTCACTCACTTGAGTTGTACACTAAGGCGGCAGCACTTGCCTATGAAAAACTCCTTCGGGTCAATCTGGTACGTACAACCCGGATGCCAAGGGATTGGTTTTAGGTTTCATTGTTGTTGTTGTAGCAGTGTGCTGTACACTGAGGCGGCAGCCCTTGACGATGAAGGAATTCATCGGGTCAAACCGGTAACTATAACCGGCTGCCATGGTATTGGGATTTCTTTGTCCATACCCCAAGTGCTGCTTGCCATAGATTTGAGGATTTTGTTTCTTGCCTTTTGCATATTGTACAGGATGCGCCAGAGAAACTTACTTATTGGAAAGGTCCACAAAAACAAAAGTACTTCAGTTATTTTTTAAATTCGTTTTTATTTAAGAATACGATATCTCAATTTTCTATTGAAAATAACATCGGGTAAATAGCAACCGTCTTTGAGTTTACACTGAATAATTCGATTTTTAAAATTCGTGTCCACTCTTTGCAGCATATCATTCGGCATGGAGACCCGAATGTTGTTCTTGAGGTGTGCTATGGTCCTTGGTCGATCGACATAAACCACGGATTTCAAATAAACCCATAAAAAGAATTCGCACAGGCTCAAATCTGGAGAGCGTGCCCGCCATTGGATATCGCCTCTGAGAGTGATCGCATTCAGTTTATTCTTGCACAGCAGCCAATTTATGGGGTTGAAATTTAAGGTCTTGATGGAGAATTCGTCGAACAGTGGTATAAGAAATTTCCATAGCAGCTGTGTGTATGCGAGCCGAACGACGGGGAGAACTCGCAACTGACTGCTTCAAAACAATTTTGCAAATTTGCCTATGAACATTCCATTAAGGAACATGGCCAAACTTCTCGAACCCAGGCGTTCAGTGTCATAGGCGGACATGCTAACCTCTGCGTACGGTGGCCTGACTGCTTCACTCTTTCGATATTTTCCGGAGTTCCGATGGTCCGACAGAAAAAAATTACAGCCAAGAACTGTCAGCTGGTATTTCAAAGTGAGCGCGGAAGACACGTTACGTAGCAACAAGTGAGCGACCGTTAGAAAATAAACTATATAGTAGGCGAAGGCCTACTGCTCCCCAGGCCAGAGCATGAAGGTAACTGAGTGGAAAGTGAAACAAACTTGGGAAATTCCCCGTCCAGATGCGCCTGCTCTGGACCCCTCCTCGACCAACTGACCGATTGGGAGTTTTTTCAAATAAGTAAATTTCTATGGCGCACCCTGTAGTAACATGGGCTGACGACGAGAATAAGGTTTCGTTGTTTTATCCGGTGAGAACCATGCGGCCTTATACATAAATGTTGAGGTGGTGCATCTGACAAGCATATTATACTTTTGCAGCGCCAATTTTCTTAACCTAGTTTCGTTATCAGGTGTTTCTTCGTGCAGGCTGAGTTTTCAAATACTGATATTAAAGTTACACTCCTTTCCTATTTTCTGATGGGTACAATCTTAGGGCCAGACCATTCAAATTTTGTCACTCGATTCGTTCGTCAATTCATCGAAATCAGCTGATTTTATAGAGGAGAAACAAATGAGATTTCAATGAATTGGCAATCGCCGCATCAAGTGACAAAATGTTAGTGGTGCTGACCCTTAATGACATTTTAATGCTAAGCCTTTATTGCCTTTACCGTTCCATCGCGATTTTCTGTATGGCGCGAATCAAACTAATACTTCTCTTCTACATACGACAGAGCTTCAACAGACATAAAGGGTCTTGACAGTTGCAGATTGACTAAATCAATTTTCATAGTTTGGTTTCTCACATAAACATCAGTGTTTTTTTTAATATTAACAGGAAATACTTAATTTAAGATAGGAAGTAGTAACTTGCGTGCGAAAAAAAATGTGAAAGACCCAAATATAATAAGGTGTTTGGCGTTGTTGTTTTGAACTTGACTTTGATTTGGTATTATAAACTTTAACTTCGAAAAAATGTCAAAAGGTTTGATCTTTGATCAATAAAAAATATTAGTAAAATATCAATGTAATAGCTATACTGTCAGTTGAGGCTTATATAAATTTACATTTACATAATTTTGAACTGTCATTCAAATAAAAAATACGTAAAATTTTGGACGTCTTTACACTTAAAAATTTATTAAATAGCTTAACACGAAAACTTTTTGCATGTTCAACTCATTAGATGCAGTCTTACTAAAATTGTGTTTATTTTTGATTTTTATACTTGCAGAGCAATATATGCCATATTCCACCACCCGCCCAAAAATTGAAGCTTGGGATCCCAAAAAAGGCTCAGGTTCCAAGTAAACTAATGGATTGTGTTCCAGCAGGATGGTGCAAGTTGTTAGTATAATTTTAAATGTAAAAAAAATATTTTCAAAAATATTTAGAAATAAAAACCTGTAAAATGTAACAATGCAAAGTTTATACATACATAGATATATATAAAATTATTTAAAAGAAAACACTTAACATAAGTATAACACAATTATATACACAGTTTAGGATGTGGCAAGAACTATGAAACTAGCATTTCCATCCGATTCTGTCTTTTCTTGTTTTTTAGATGTGTCTGAGAATTTTGTAGTGATTGTCGCATCTATTTCCCGCTCTGTACAATGAAACTTACACGGCGTATAACATCAGACAACTTGGCGGGATCCAATTGCATTCTCGTAGGCCTTTTACGACCATAAAAAGTCGGTGACGGTTTTCCAGATAGAAAATGCGTAGCTTAAACATCATTACTGAATACGAAATCCACATGTTGCCTCGTAGCTGTATCTACAGAAGTCCACGTTATTCTTGTGGGTGATTGTGTCTCGACATTTAGCGATAAATTATATCTCCTTTTTGTTGAGGGTTACACATAGGCAATTGCGGAAAACTCATTATACTCATCAAATGGTTTTTCTTTTCACAGACATAGATTTTGCTTGTTGATGTCCGCAATTATTGTTCCTACGTATTTATTACTAGTTGGTTTTGAAATTCTTTTCACTAAACATCATATTGTTGGACAGAATTTGGTAATGTTTTCCGGTGTTTTCAACTTATATCCATCTTTTCCACTTGCCTTTGGCACACCTGTCTGCATTAGTATAATCAGATACATATGGACCACTAAAAATATTCTATTTATAATTTCGCACAAGTTTAACGAACACAGGTAAAAGGAGCGTTTCTTGAATCTTACCTGTGCACGATAGCCAATTTTAACAAACTATATATTGTACGAAACTTTTGTTTTCGCACTAAAATCTTTCTTTTTGTTTTTTATTTTTCTTAAAATTAATAATCCTGTGTGAAATATGCACAGGCTATGTACAAATTCCAGATACGTCAATAAAACGATATATGGGTGTGTTATTATCAAAATAATCGTACCAAAATTTAAACACAAATGATTCATGTTGAAGAATCTGGATTTACTTGGAGTTGAGTACCTTACTAGTGTCCTCAACCTGTCTTTGAACACTCTTATAGTTCACGATGTCTGGAAAATCGGAAGAGTGATTCCGCTACTGAAGCCTGCAAAGGACCCGAGTTTAGGGGAATCATACAGACCGATCTCCCTTCTCTCACCGGTAGCAATGACGCTTGAGGCATTACTCCTCCCGAGCCTCGTAGGAGAATTTCCATTCGCCGAGCATCAACATGGATTTCGAAGACTGCATAGCACAACAACTGCTTTGCATGCCATCACCACACACATTTGCCGTGGCTTCAATCATCAGGCCATGTGATAGGACGTTCCTCGTGGCACTGGACCTATCGATACGGTCAGCCATGCCAAACTATTTGAGGACATCGCCAACACGTTCCTCCATCCAGGCCTGAAACGCTGGGTCGCGAATTATCTGTGTGATCGCCAGTCATTTGTGGAATTTAGGGATAGGAAGTCGAAGCATCGTAGATGGAAACAGGAAGTTCCTCAAGGTGGGGTGATATCTCCGGCACTGTTTAACCTATCCTCCATTCCTCACCTCCAGACGGCATAGAGATCGTATCATATGCGGACGATTGTACGATCATGCCATGGAATAATATTCAGATCTTTTAGAATGCCGCCCTCCGAACTGCGACAGGCTGTCTCCTCAGTTATCATGTGGTCCACCTCCATCAGGAGATACAGATTCTATCAGTGCGAAGACTACATGCTGTCTAATCAATACCTTTTGGGCTGTTATCGCAGAGACCATCCAAGAGACCATCTTATGGAAAGATATCCACCGTCCAGAAGCCTTAAGGTAGATCTACATAATCTAGAGTGTGAGGTTCAGCGTTACAAGAAAGAACCTCTAGTTCAAGCGGCATATCAAGCAGGTCTAGACAACATTCATGCAGACACGGTAGCAGATGCGGTAAATGGCTACCGGGTGAATGTAGTTCTTGGAGAACGACCGCCTCCCATTGCCCTTGAAGAAATTGACCTCCCCCGGCAAACCAGAGTTGTTCCTACAGAGCAAGGATTGATGCCGACGTCCAAGATGAATGTTCCGATTGTAACCTAGGACCGCACGATACACGTCACCTGTTTAACTGCCCAGCCAGACCCAGATCCCGCAGGACGCAACCTATTTTAGTCGCAGAGTTCCTGGGTCTTGACACTTACCAGAATCAAACGGACAAAAGATAGAACACAACAAACTGATATAACAACAACAAATGATTTATTCTGGAGACTTATGAAGTCAAGTTAAAGGACGATTTTACATGGGAACTATATTCAAATCTGATCCAACGACATATGTACATACATACTTCAATCCCATGGCAGTCGATTGTAAGTATCGGATTGACCCGATGGAGTCCTTCAACGACAAGGGCTGCCTCCTTAGCGTACAACACACTGCTACAAAAATAACAACAACATACAGAAGAAGTATCAGAGTAAAATTTTTAGTAGTCTAATGTCAGCATCGCCAGATCCATCTACATTACTATTTCAATTTTGGGTATTTACCCGCCTTCTTGCAGTAGCACCCCATTTGTTACGTGCTATTGCATCATCATCACTCATATCAATCTTAAAACTAACGTTCGTTGTTTCTTCAAATCCAACAAATTTTCACGACTACGCGTCGATGGCATATTTGAAAAATTTGAATAAAAAATGTCAATAAATCAATCTACTACTAAACTCAGTCTTACCGATAGCACAATCATGAAAAGAAAATATTTACCAGTACTACTAAAGGAAAATCGAAATTCATAAAGTAAGTTACTTAACAAGTGTGTTGAACAAGATTTTTCTCATAAAACATAAATCCCGATTTAAACAATTCGCCTAAATTGCAAATTTTGCCCATGAACATTCCACTAAAGAACAGGGGCAAACTTCTCACATATCAATGAGTGCAGTCCGATTTAAGTTTAAGCTCAATGATTAAGGGGCCTCCTTTTTATAGCTGAGTCCGCGCCGCAGAGCGACATCTCTTTGGAGAGAAGTTTTACATGGCATAGTACCTCACAAATGTTGCCAGCATAAACTCGCCAGGCGTTCACCGTCATAGGTGGACATGCTAACCTCTGCGCTACGGTGGCCTCCTAGCCTAAATCATACTCCATCTCTAAAATGTCAATGTGAGTCAAGTCTGAAATTATAACCAAAATTTGAAATCTCTAACACTGCAAATCACCGTAGGAAGGGGGTGTATTTATTTAGTCTTTCCATTTGCAACATATCGAAATATCAATTTCCGACCCTACAAAGTATATATATTTCGGATCGCCGTAATATTCTTTAGGCCTCTCTCCGTCTGGACGGACAGACGGAGAGACGGAGAGACACACAGCCTTCAAATATTGAGATATTGAGTTGAAATTTGGCACAGATACGTCTTTTTGATGCACGCTGGTTAAGTTCTTGAACGGGCCAAATCGGACCATATTTGGGTATGGCTGCTATATAAAGGGTCTAATGCCCTGACGATAAAGGGTCTAATGCCCATAAATGCTTTTTTTTATCCGATTTCGCTGAAATTTTAAAAACAGTGAGTAGTTTAAGCCCTCCCGACATCTGGCGTTATGGGGGTGGGGTGGCCCCATAGACACTTTTCCCGAACATTGATATGAGATTCGTGCTTTACTTCCAAAGACCTTTCCTTTGAGTCCCATATTGCTGTGGTCGTGAATTTGTCTTTATTGGGGTATGTTCTCGAGCGGCCCCCAAAACGCTTGGTCCCACATCTGGATATCAGATTCGTATTCTACACTCAAATACCTTTTATTTTGGGGAAGGGGAGGACCACTAGAAACTTTGGCCCAAATTTGGATATCAGATTCGTATTTTACTCGCAAATACCTTTCATTTGAGTCCCATATTGCCATGGTCGGTAAATATGTCCGATTTAGGGGTGTTTTGGAGGTTGGGGTGGTCCCCCTAACACTTTTTCCGACAGTTGGATATCAGATACGTTTTCTAATCTCAAATACCTTTCATTTGAATCCCATGTTGTCGTGATTGGTGTATATATATATATTTAGGTTTTGGGTGGGGCGCCCCCCTTCCTCCCCTAGGTACCCCATCCGAAATTTGAGTACCAAATTTTTGCTTGTAGCTTACTATAAGAGAGCACACAAAATTTTGCTTAAATCGCACCAGCCATCTCCGAGATCTAGCGTTTCTGAAAATTAGGGTAAGGGGGAGGGTCCGCTCCCCCTTTAGATATCAAAAAATGTTGTACCCTATTTTCACCACGGGATCATTATGCACCATCAGTGAAAATGTCAAGAAAATCGGTTCAGCCGTTCTGAGTCTATAAGGAACACACAAACAGACAAACAAACACGAATTGATTTTTATATATAAGATTTCGCTGAAATTTGAAACAGTGAGTAGATTTAGGCCTTTTAACATAGGGCCCAAATATGGCCCAGATAAAATTTTAAACAATGAGTAGCTTTAGGCCTCCCAAAATAAGACCCAAATGTGGTTCAAATCGGACTATATTTAGATATAGCTGCCATATAGACCGATCTGCCGATAAAGGGTCTGAAGTACATAAAAGCTTTTTTATCTGATTTCGATCTTACCCATATCTGACATAAATATGGATAAGATCGGACTGTATTTAGATATGGCTATCATATAGACCGATAGGCCGATTAAGGGTCTGAAGCTCATAAAAGCTTTATTTGTTACCCGATTTTGATGAAATTTGAAATACAAAATTCAACAGTTACTTATATATATTAGACCACTCAATGTCCATGCTGAATTTGGGTGCATAAGTTATCCAATTTTCACTGGATTGTGACGAAAGGGGATTTACATATATACCCGAGATGGTGGGTATCCAAAGTTCGGCCTGGCCGAACTTAATGCCCTTTTATTGCCCAAAAAGTAATTGCGGATTTTTTAAAAGAAAGTAAATGCATTTTTAATAAAACTTAGAATGAACTTTAATCAAATATACTTTTTTTACACTTTTTTTCTAAAGCAAGCTAAAAGTAACAGCTGATAACTGACAGAAGAAAGAATGCAATTACAGAGTCACAAGCTGTGAAAAAATTTGTCAACGCCGACAATATGAAAAATCCGCAATTACTTTTTGGGCAACCCAATACTTGGTTTCTATTAAAATGTCCGCAGAGACCTCAAACCATTTGTCCCCCAATTTAGAGATCTCCTGGGGTAATGAAAATAAGTTATCAAATAGAGGGTTTCACCTTTGCGATTTGATAACTGGAAGTATTGATGCAATTTTTTCGTAAAAATATGTCTATATTGTTCTTCATATATCTCCTACTAGAGTCAATACAAATTATAAATATTGCATTTAAAACGCATCTACATCTTTACACTACAATAAGCCAAGTTTTCTCTATGGAGACGAAACAACGAAATTACATTTTTCACGAATGCCCAAAATTGCCTTTTTTCAATGTTTTTGATTTGAAACTCGCATAACTTTTGAATGAAGAATCGGACCTTGGCATAAATTGCAGAAATATATTAAATTTTGTAATCGGTTCAAAAATACTTTCACAAACAAAAAATAAAGAAGCAGTCTTTGCGAATATTACAATAAAAATTTTGTTTCTCCAATATATATCGCATGTTGTTTTGTGACGGGTTTTCAAACACTTTCCAGAAAATTCCAAATTTTTAAAATCTGACCATAAATGGGCTTTTGACAACCCGAACAAAATTTTGGGCGAGACGGCCAACTTTGAAGGTCCACCAATGGGCCCGGCCCATCTAGAGTACTGAATATGGTTAATACCTCAGCTATAACCATTTAATTTCGTAAAGATATTTTATCCGTTCAAACATGGCAGACTTATTTCCACTAATTTTTTTCCATCGCACTGTGCGTCATTCGGAACAAAAATTTCTTCAGAAAATCGGTCCAAATTGCCGGAATAAAAATATCCTCAGAAAATTAAACACAATTTGGAACGATCTTATCGGAGGAGGTCAGAATTTAAGACTTTTTTGTTATCCGATATTTGATTCGCTAAGATATTTCTTAAATTAGAGAGCCCCGGTAGCAGGTAGCGTGCGTGGATTATCAGTTCGTGGTTTGTGGATTTGATTCCCAACAAAGGTTTTGGTCTGTTGCTACTGGGTATCACAATGAACTACAATTGTCTATGTGGGTGTGTTTAAGGACTATCACTTAACATATTTAAGTTAACACGAGACACAGACACACGGATTTAAAAAGTGCATACCCCTATTCATTGGCCTGGGTTTGCTGATATCAGCAAACACTGTCTGCTGACATTAAATTAAACATTTTAAACTATTGGGTGGATGAAAGGCTAGCCACAATCCGCATTAAAGACAAATTCTTCAACATCAGCCGTATTTATGCCCATGCCCCAACAGAAGACAAGGGCGAGCAGACCAAGGATACTTTCTACGAGCGCCTAGAGAGAGAATATGACCGCTGCCCCGCCCATGATATTAAAATCGTTCTGGGAGATTTTAATGCGAAGATAGGGAATGAAGACATCTTTGGTCCAACAGTCGGAAAATTTAAAACGTTCAGTACTTGGTTGAGGCTGATAGATTACGCCGCGGCAAAAAACATGGTAGTTTGTAGCATCCGATTTCCAAATAAAAATATTCACAAAGCTACATGGCTGTCACCCGATCAAAACACGAGAAACCAAATTGATCACGTTGTGATAGATGGAAGGCATTCATCCAGCGTACATCTGTACGATCGATCCGTGGACCGAATATAGATTCGGATCATTACCTTGTTGCAGCAAAGGTTCGCACCCGTTTGAACATGGCGAGGAAAGTACGATCTGACACTGCACGGAAGCTCGACATTGAAAAGCTGCAAACTCAACAAATGGCAGTGGCATACTCCACTCGACTGACCCACCTGCTTGATGAAAGCACTCCTTGTACCGATGATATAATAGTGCAGTGGCAAGCCCACTGCATGGAAAATTCCGCGAAATCAGTACTTGGGCACCGAAAGCCTTCCCCAAGAAACCCATGGTACGACCAAGAGTGTCGAGATGCTACTGAAGCCAAAAATGCGGCATATAAAGCAACCCTGCAATCAATAGCAACGCGCCAGATAAAGGAGAGGCATCGGGAATAAAGAAGAGAGTCTATTCCGCAGAAAGAAAAAGGAAATGGAAAGACGTGAGTGTGAGCGAATTGAGATGTACAGGAGTCAGAATGAAGTCCGGAAATTCTACCAAAGAATTTAATATCAGAGGGAAAGAAGGAAATCTGATAACTGATACAGATAGCATGCTGAGGATATGGAAAGAACATTTTTCCCAACTGCTAGTGTCTAACGTTGGCGGCGAAGAGGATACCGCGGAACCACTCCCTGATGGTAGTATAGAATGTTTACCTCCTATCCAGAATGAGCTCCAAGTGGCTGTGACCCGACTAAAGACCAACAAGGCAGCAGGAACCGACGGGTTACCCGCTGAACTATTTAAGACCGGAGGCGACACGCTGATAAGGCGTATGCATCAGCTTATCTGCTCAATCTGGCTAGAAGAACACATACCCGATGATTGGAACCTCAGCATACTATGTCCCGTACACAATAAAGGAGACAAGATGGAATGTGCCAACTACAGAGAAATAGGTCTCCTTCCCATCACATACAAGTTGCTCTCGAGGGAACTGTGTGAAAGATTAAAACCCAAAGTCAATGAGATAATTGGGCCCTATCAATGCGGCTTTAGACCTCGTAAATCCACCCTGGACCAGATATTCACACTGCGCCAAATCCTGGAAAAGACCCGAGAAGGACAAATCAACACCTACCATCTCTTTGTTGATTACAAAGCCGCTTTCGATACCCCTTTACATTCAAAGGTATTTCAAGCCATCCTTAAGTTTGGTATCCCTGCAAAATTAATAAGACTCTGTAGGATGACACTTGCTGATACGCGTTCCACAGTAAGAATAGGAAAGAATCGCTCGAAACCATTTTCTACCAAACGAGGTTTCAGACAATGAGAGAGCATATAGTGTAATCTCTTCAATATCCTGCTGGAGAAGATTATACGAGATGCAGAAATGAATAGATATGACACACTAAGCACAAGAGAATACATGCTACTCGCCTATGCCGATGACATCGACATCGTAGGTCGTTCACCGGAAGTAGTAACTGCAGCCTTTGAAAGAATCGAGAGAGAGTCAGTGAAAATGGGTCTGACAGTAAATGGAGATAAGAAGAAATGGACGGTTTCAACTCCCAAAACGCCTTGTACAACCGAGTAGATAAAGAAAATGGGGAAAGTTGGGAACCACAACTATGAAATAGACAGCAATTTTGTCTACCTCGGCACCGCCGTAACCGAAACTAATGACACCAGTTTTGAGATAAAGCGATGAATAATACTGGGAAACAGATGCTACTTTGGATTAAAAAACAAGGCCACATCACGACAGACGAAGATTACAGTGCTTGGAGTATTTGAGAGAAAGATTCTGAGAATATGGGCGACGTATGAACCACGAGCTGTATGACGAAAATAGCATAGTTATACGTATCAAAATACAACGGCTGCGTTGGCTAGGTCATGTTGTCAGAGTGGATGAAGAAGCTCCAACAAAGAAGTCTTTTGAAGGCAAACACGGTGGTGCACGCATACCGGGAAGACCAAAAACCCGATTGAAAGATCTAGTGGTGGGAGACACCTCGAAACTTGGTGTCAGAGATTTTAGAATGAGCGCAGAAGATCGATGCGCTTGGAACGCTATTCAGCGGTCGGTTAGTGGAACAAATGTTCTGTCATAGCCCATTTAAGTAGGTTAGGTTGAAAAGAGGGTGGCACTATGGACATACATCTAAGCCAGTAATCGGCTTGTTGTGCGCTCCAAAATCTATAAAGTAACCTCTAAAAAGAAAATTTTAAGTTAGGAATTCCGTGCTACTTACAAAATCCTTAATTGTTTTCAATACCACTCCCCTAAGTTGATTCATGTCTGATATTGTGTCTCCACCTAAGTACCGGTATCAGTTGGACACGAAAGCCCGATTTTACATTAGTGAGCTCGTAGTCCGTTATGATACCAATAGCTATACTGACCTCCCTTCTTGCCTCCTTTCAGAAATAGCCTCGTCTTCTCACGATCTGGACCCCCGTAGGATTTTCGCCGTCCTACCAACCGTTTCGCTGTACCACAATGTTGCATGCGCATTCGCCGCCCACTCTTTAAACTCGGACTGCGTCGTACCGAAAGTCTTCGGGTTAACCAAGTTTATTGACGGCAGTCCTCTGGCCTTCACCGCCAAATCGTCTGCCCTTTCATTTCCCCTTACTCCGTTATGGCCCGGCACCCAAACGATGTGGATTTTCCCATCCTCAGAGAAGGCGTTAGTCTCCTTCTTGCATTGCAAGACTGTTCGTGACCTTACCGTCCTGGTTGTTATTGCCTTTATGGCAATTTTACTGTCGGTAAAGATGTTCACACTCGATGTGCTCGCGTTAGCACCATACCACTTCACGCATTCCGTGATCGCCCAGATCTCCGTCTGCAGGACCGTATTATGGTCAGGCAGTCTAAAACAGATCTCAGTTCTTTTGGATTCTCAATTAAAAACCCCCAGGCCCATTCTGTCCTTTAGCTTTGATCCATCCGTGTAACATGATCCTCCAGATGGCAATACAAGGGTTCCGTCAATCCAAGACTGTGCCGATGGCAGCAGAGCCTCGCACTCGACTTCAAGGTTAATCTCAGGTATGCGATCGGAAACCTCTTCCCTTCCTTCCAGATTTCTTTTCGTCGCCTCGATTATACCGCGGCAAACGTAAGTGTAACACAATACTTGCTCTCATAGAAAAAGGTCTGCTGACCAAAAAAGATTTTACAAAATTTGACTTTTCCTTACACTGATAGGAAGTATGTGTGCAAAATTTCAAGTGCATAGCTTTACTCCTTCGAGGTAGCATGTTTTCCACAGACAGACAGACGGACGGATATGGCTAGATCGACTTAAAATTTTATGGCGATCTAGAATATATATACTTTATGGGGTTTTAGAGCAATATTTCGATGAGTTACAAACCGAATGGCGAAGTTAGTATACCCCCATTTCAATGGTGAAGTAGTCTATTTGAAAGTAAATATGGGAGGAGCACACAAAATTTCCCCGAGCGAAGCATGGATGGGATCGTAAAACTATTTTACCAGAGCTAGATTGAAGCCAAACACAGTAAAGTGCAAAAGAGGAAGCCGCTCCATATGCATGCCCTCAATATTCGAAGCTAAGATGTTATATGCAAGTTTTTAAAGTATTTATTTCAACGTTCCATCTTCTGAAAAGAACAAAAATGTTTGCTGCTTTAGCAAAAAATTAGAGCTTTTCCTTTTTAGGCAGATTTTCTGTGGTTATAGCAAACATTTTTGTTATGCTTGCCGGTTGTGGAATCAATCAAATGTGGAGTTCTTTAACATCATCGAGAAAGTTTCACACGTGCACCAACTTTTATCATATGATGGTAAAGATATTCGTTGATTACTTCGCCCCTACGAGTTTAAGGCATTAACCTACTGATTCAGAATGTTTTGTTTACTGGTCATTGAGTTGAGGTGATGCTAAAGATTCAAAAATCATCAAATATCTTTAAAATTATGTTCTTATTTATTATGTATATACAGATTCATAAAAAAAACACTTAATACTATCATAACACATAAATATTTACAAATTATACGAAATCCGTAACACCCGCTAACTAGAAGTTCACATTTTATTCATTGAAGTATCTATTTGCTTCTGACAACGTCTTTTATATTTTTTGGATGTATCCGAGCATTTGGTTGTGATGGCTGCTCGGATTTCGCGTTCGGTACAATGAAATTTGGATTTCACGCAGTGGATGATATCGGCAGCTTTAATGGGGTCCAATTGCATTTTCGCGGGTCTTTCGCGGCCATAGAAAGCAGGTGACGGCTTACCAGTTAGAGTGTGGGTGGCCAAAACATCGCTACTGAATACGAAGCCCAATAATTGCCTGGTGGCTGAGGCGGATGATGACCATATAATGCTGCTGTAAGATCGGACATCAATTTCGGTGCCATTGGGTCCCAAAACAACCACATCCCCAACTTGTTGGGGATATTTATCGGCTAAGCTTTGGTGATTTTGGTTAACTGGGGAAAAGGCCATATCATCTTCTGCCGAGAACTCCTCGTATTCGTCGTCAATTATTTTACGTTTCGCAGAGAGGGAAGTGGTGCGTTGGTAGCAGCGATTTTCGTTTCTTGACGGTGGCGAGGCTGTAGAAGACGAGGATGAAACGCCAGACGATGCATTGGAGTACGCATAATTGTGATCGGCAATGAATGTAGGATCTTTTGTCATCACTTGGCTACAGACGGCTGGTTGAAAGTTTTCCTCAATTTGATCGATGATCACTTGCAAGCGACTGAACATAGAGGTACTGTCCATTTGACGCTTGGTAATGCGTTTCAAACGCATCTCAGCGGTCAAAGCATCCACATACTTATTGCAGTATGAGGGTTTTGCGGATATGTGCAAATTGCAAAGAATTTGTTCGAATGCCATTGGGAAGAGGAGAAATGTGCAATGCTTCGAAGGTCTGATGTGTTGTGTATCGCTCGATGTTCACGAGGGAACTGTGCTCAATTCATTGAGAAGTTGATGTTTAAATACCACGCTTTCGCTTGAAGAGTTTAGGTTCTTCGCTTCGCTGTGCACCTTGCAGCAACCTGTCTAGGTCGATTTGCAAACAGGTACACTGGTGAAAACAAAACGTGTCCATTACCAACATGCCATCATGCAATTGTGTATCTGCACATCCTTATATGCATCTTAGTCATAATCCTTTTCTACCTGTTGCACGCACCAATCTCAGGGATCATAAATTGCACCTTCTCCAGATGCAAGTTACTGGTGATGTGGTGCAAGCTGAAACCTTGTTTTATGACATGAATGATCTCTCTGCCCTAGGCAGAAGAAGTAAGAAAATGCAAAAGCATCCATTTTGCGATTTTCTTTGTAAACTCAATTGGTCTTCACTGTCGTATTTGCTTTGGGCAAATCTGGCCCTGGGTCGAAGAACGAAAGAACAGCCGACCGACCACCTATGGTTTTGTTGTGTGCTGTGGGCGTGTATGAATGACAATGCTGGCAATGTTTAAGCGTTTGTCACCATAGCGGAACACAAAAGCCAGAAAGACGCACCAATAAAAACAAGCCATGCATAAGCTAAAACGCATCCCTAGTCCTTACTTAAGAATTGCACATCTGCTTAAGGATTAGCGCATTTATTAGGCATTAAAGAAAATATTCCTAAAAAAATAACAAAAACAGGTCACTTACATACAAACATACTTACAGCTGATTCTTAACAATAAAATATTCACTACATTCATGGATCTTTTATGCGGTGCGCATTTGTGCACGTTGTCAGCGGGTCAGCAGGTTACGCAAACTCATATTCTACGTATAATGACAATGATGGAATAAGTTTCTGTATAACGCAACACTTTCATTGATTCATTTCAATAAGGTGCTGCAAATACTCCAATCGTTTTTCCAAACGCATTTTACTCTTATCCACTGCCTGGAATGCCTTTAGAAGCAGCTTACTTTCGCAATACATTCGATTGTCTAGTACGGCTATTTTTTCATGAAACTCTTGAAATTTTTTTGTCGGATCCAAAAGTGTTTGCTGTAAAAGATGAATTTCACTCACATTAATATTTATGCGGTTAAGTGTTTACATAGGTTGTAAAATCTACACCTAGGCAAATTTGTTAGGTTAGGTTAGGTTAAGTGGCAGTCTGCCGTCAGACTCAAATGCAAATTTTGCCCATGAACATTCCACTAAGGAACAGGGGCAAACTTCTCACATATCAATGAGTGCAGTTCGATTCAAGTTAGAGCTCAATGATAAGGGGCCTCCATTTTATAGCCGAGTCCGAACGGCGTGCCGCAGTGCGACACCTCTTTGGAGAGAAGTTTTACATGGCATAGTACCTCACAAATATTGCCAGCATTAGGTTTCCCCTCCTACCACCGCTGCCATCAGACTCACTTACACGTTTTCGTCCATTGTGATACCACAGGAACAGAAGAAGGAAGATGCCATCCGCTAAGTCAGACAGGTTCTCCAAAAAATGAGAACCTAAAGTGGAAGTCTTTCTGACTGCTAGTGCGGGTCACACACAAAGAAGGTGTTCTATAGTCTCTTCTTCTTCGATGTCCTCACAGCTCCTGCAAAAGTCGTTGCTGGCAACCTTCAGTCTGTCAGAATATTTTCCGATTAGACAGTGAGCTGTCATGACGGACACAATGACTGAGACGTCTGTTCTAGCCAATGATAGCAAAGCGGTAGACCTCTTTGAGTCTAGATTAGGCCACGTAGTTTTGAAATGCTCACAGCCCCCTCTTTGTGACCATATATCATTCGTTGTCCTTCGGGCCTGGTCCTGAAAACTTAGCTTACATGTCGCTAGAGGCATACTCACAGATTCCAGTATCCCTGGAATGGTTAGGGTAGTTTATAGTCTCGCAAGAATTCCCTGGGATATCTCTGTGGTCCGGCACCCAGAACAGGGGAATTTTGAACTGTTCAGCCATCTCGTTGAGAGATCTGCGACAGTTGAGGACGGTTTTTGTATTCAGAAATACGTTCTCAAGGGATTTAATGGCTGCCTGGCTGTCTGAGAAGATATTTATGTCAATCGGTAATGACATTATATCTTAGCCATTCCACCACTTGCTTAATTGTAAGGATCTCTGCTTGATACACACTGCAGTGGTCGGGTAACCTTTTCGATATGACCAGTTCTAGATCATTAGAGTACACTCCAAAGCCCACCTGGTCGTTTAATTTACGTAAAGAAGTATATGTAACTTCTCTTGCCAGGGATATCGTAGTTCCAAGTGGGGTCTATCAGGAATAGTGGTACAGTAATTTTTATCAAAATTATCATCCTTTGGATCCGGTTAAGTATTGAGCAGTAGGTGGATTTTTTAAGCACCGTCCTCCAGACCACAACACCATATAGCATTATAGGTCTGACAATTGCAGTATATACCCAATGCGTGACACGCGGTATAAACTCCCAACTTTTGCCAATGTCTCTCTTGCAGGTGTATAGGGCAAAAGTGGCCTTTCTTGCCCTTTCCAAAATCTTGGATTTGAAGTTAAATTTACAGTCCAGCAAAATACCCAGATATTTTGCGCTTTCTGTAAATAAAACATTCTCTCCATCTAAGGAGACAGGTTCCACTGTAGGCAATATATCCTGCTGAAAAGAACTACTTCTGGGATGCACAGATTTATACCTAGACCACTTTCGGTAACCCAAATTGCTGTTGCACGTAGAGCTACCTGAAGTATATCTCTTAGAGTGTAGAGAAACTTTCTCCTAACCACAATTGCCATGTCTACAGCATACGCGACCACTTTTACCCCTTTTTCTTCCATAGAAAATAATATATTGTTAATGGCTATATTCCAAATTAGAAGAGACAGTACACCTCCTTGAGGTGTTCCTCTGCTGACCCATCTTTTTAGATCCACAGATCCCAAGCCTGCCGTAATGTTCCTTTTAGTAAGTAAGTTATTAATAAACTTTTTTACGGTAGAGTTGATGCCTAGAAACTCCAACTCCTTCATGATTGACGTCGGTTTTACATTATTGAAAGCACCTTCAATGTCAAGAAATCCTACCATTGTATATTCCTTGACAGCGAGAGAAACCTCTATGTAGCCGACTAGGTCGTGAAGGGCTGTTTCAGTGGATTTGCCTTTACTATATGCATGCTGCCGCCGCGACTGGCGATCTCCAGGAATCTTTTCCCTAGGATATGTTTCTATCAACCACTCAAGAGTCTCCAGCATAAAGGATGACAGATAGGACGAAAATCTTTCGCCTTCGTGTGGTAGGGTTTTCCAGCTTTCGGAATGAAAATGACCTTAGTGTCCCTGAATCCCACATGTATATATGACATGCTGATACAAGCAAAGTATATCTCCCTATGCCAGGGATCCAGTCTATCAGACACAGCTTGTAATTTAACCGGTGATACATCATCAGGGCCTGGCGACTTAAAGGAGTCGAAACTTCTTATCACCCAAATGATTTTCGACTCAGACGAAATTTCTCCAATAGCCTCCGACGAATGCATATCAGTGACAACCTCCTCTGGCGCCACTTTGTCCGTTGGAGAATTTCCCGGGAAATGTGTATCAACGAGTAGTTCTCGTGTTTCCTAACTAGACATTGTCCATACATTCTCTGACTTCTGAATATACCCTACCGTAATAGGTCTCGGACAGAATCATCCTTAGCCAAGAGGCCTTAGACGTATCCTCCACGGAGCTGCAGAAATCTACCCAGGATTTGTTCTGAGACTTTCTGAGCTCTCCCTTATATTTTCTTAGCTCAGCCTTATAGATGTCCCAATTGTGGCTTTTGCTCTGTTGAAGAGTTTTCTGCAGTCTTTTCTTAAACCAACCAGCTCTGGGGTCCCCCATGGTGGTCGCTGTTTGCCCCTTGACTTGGCACTAGGACATGCTGCCACAAGACACTATGTCTATACCCTCCACAGTTTCCACTTCCTTTTCTGATCTTGAAAGGATAGACGTGCAGAATTTGTGCCGAAATTTATCCCAATCCGCCTTTCTTCTGTTTAGCCGACGGACCACTTCTGCAGTATTTTCTCCAAGGCTGAAACTAATAGAACGATGATCAAAGAAGCTGTGGTCATCCAGCATTCGGAGCAACCCTGCAATCAGTAGCAACGCGCCAGATGAAGGAGAGGTATCGGGAAAAAAGGAGAGACGAGAAACGTCTCTTCCACAGAAAGAAAAGGAAATGGAAAGTCGCGAGTGTGAGCGATTTGAGATGTACAGGAGTTAAAATGAAGTCCGGAAATTCTACCCAAGAATCAAACATCAAGCCTATGGCTCTGGTGCAGGCACATCCTCCTGCGGATACAAAGAAAGAAATTCTGGTAACTGATACAGAGAGTGGGCTTGGGATATGGAACGATGGCGGCGTAGAAGATACCGCAAGACCAATCCCTAATGATGGTATAGAATGTTTACCTCGTAGTCAGAATGAGGTCCAAGTAGCAGTGACTGAAGAACAACAAGGCAGCAGGAGCCGATGGGTTGCCCGCTGAACTATTTAAGACTAGAGGTGACACGCTTATAAGGCGTATGCATCAGTTCGTCTGCGCGATCTGGGTAGAAGAACACATACCCTATGATTGGATACTATGTACAGTAGACAAGAAAGCAGACAAGATGGAATGTACCAACTACAGAGGAATAAGTCTCCTCCCCATCGCATACAAGATACTATCGAGCGTACTGTCTGAAAGATTAAAGTCTTAAGTCTTCGTTGACTATAAAGGCGCTTTCGGCAGCTCTATATGTTCAAAGGTATTTCAAGCCATGTCTGAGTTTGGTAACCCTGCAAAATTTGTTAATTTAATTTTAACAGTTTGTATAAGCAATATTGCTTCCAAGTCATAACACCAGTTTAAAGCTATTTCGTACAAACGACATTTGTAATTGCCAGATAATCAAAGTTTTGTGTCTAACGATTTAAAATGAAAAATACCAAAATCGAAATCGATTCTCAATCATCACACATTGATGGCAGAATACAAATTGGAATTTCTAGATTATCTGATATATTCGGATTAATTGGAGATAGATTTGCAGATCGTTAGTACAGATAGCGTTCGTATTAAATACCATTTCCTGATCCGCAATTGATTTACCCTTATATACTCTGCATCAATGATTTATTCTTTGGACTACTTACATTTATTAATGGGATCTAAAAACTTTTCCACATTATCAGATAAGAATTGCACTCCCCAGGTTCTTAAAAAGTCTACTCTGGAGATCGGGTTTTTTGGATTATAAGTCACAACGAAGTCATGCTAGCATGTCCACCTATGACGCTGAACGCTTGGTTTCGAATCCTGGCGAGAACATCTGAAAATTTTTTCAGCGGTGGGTATCCTCTCCTAATGGTGGCCTTGGAGGTACTTTCTCATGTAAAAACTTTTCCCCAAAGAGGTGTCGCTCTGCGGTACGCCGTTCGGACTTGGATTGCAAATTTGCAAAATTTGCCCATGAACATTCCACTACGGAACAGGGGCAAACTTCTCACATATCAACGAGTGCAGTCCGATTCAAGTTTAAGCTCGATGATAAAGGACCTCCTTTTTATAGCCGAGTCCGAACGGCGTGCCGCAGTGCGACAGCTCTTTGGAGAGAAGTTTTACATGGCATAGTACCTCACAAATGTTGCCAGCATTAGGAGGGGAAAACCACCGCTGAAAATTTTTTTCTGATTGTCTCGCCAGGATTCGAACCCAGGCGTTCGGCGTCATAGGCGGACATGCTAACCTCTGCGCTACGGTGGCCTCCGGACTTGGATATTAAGCTTAAACTTGAATCGGACAGCACTCGGTGCCCTTAATGCCCCTGTTCATGAGTAAATTTGCATCTCACATAACAAAATCTTTTTGCACAATTGGCTTACTTGGGAGATATCTACATACGAGACTTGGCTCATCAACTGTTTGACATCAATAAGAAGCATTGGTTCTGAAATTAGAGCAGCTAGCTATACGTGTTAAAAAGTTAGCGTGATTTCGCCAGAATCACACATCTTGGCGGATTTGATCTACTTAAAATATAAGTATCTTATAGAGTCTTACACCAATATTTGAGTAACCTATTCCATTCTGTAGTGTTTAAAAATAAGGTAAGCGGAACACCCTTTTGTATAAGCAAGGTTAGGTAAGTTTGAAAAGAGGTTAGTTGTATAAGCAAGATTAGGATAGTTTAGTTCCAGTGTCTCTTAGCCGCAAAGGCCCGGCAATGACATAGGATGTACTCCAACATCACATCCTTCCTGCATGCCCTATACATGCTATCACTTGCCGCACCGATTTTGCATAAGTGAAATCGTAGTCCTATGTGTCCCGTTATGATACCGAAAACTATACTGACCTCCTTCTTACTTCCTTTCGGTAATATCCTTGTCTTTTCGCGATTCGGATCTCCCCATAGGATTTTCGTCGTGACCGTTTCCACAGCGTTAAACGAGCGTTCGTAGCCCACGCCCCACTCGGACTGGGTCGCACTGTGGGATATAACCCCCAAAAAAAAAAACTAGTAAAAAATATGCCATTTGAGAACGGATAGAGATAACTCTTTGCAACGGTTAGAGCTGAGGTTATCAAGATCATTTGAAAAATTTCAAGGCCCTATGTGGTCATACAAAAGTTTTTAATTTTTAGTTTAATATGATCAAACAATGTTTGCTAATATCAGCAAAAAAAAAATTTTCCGGATGTTGTATAGATTTGTGTTAGAAAGGAAAGTAGTAATTTTTTACGAAAACACCAAATGTTTTCAAATGGTTAAAAATTTAATTGTAACCTTAAATAGTAAAAAATGCTTTAAATATCTGAAAAACTTACAAATTATTATAAGATTTTACGGTTATATGCATACGAGATTTTTTTCTAACGATTTGATATAACAGCAGACATAATATTTGTTGAAATCATATTTTAGACTTCAAAACAAAAAACAAATTTTTCTGTGTGTAGCACAAGATTGAGTTAAAAAAGAAAACTGTGGTGTTTTGCTAAAACGCCAAACGTTTTCAAATGGTAAAAACATAACTGTTACTTTAAATAGTAAAAATTGCTTTTGATAACTGCAAAACTTACAATTTATTGTAAAATTCTACGGTTATATGTATACGAGTAATACGAAAATTTTTCAACGATAGTATTTGTTAAAATCATATACGTATTAAGTTATAAAAAAACTTAAGCAAATGCTTTAATTGCCATATCAGGTTATGCAACAATTCGGGCGCACATGGTTACAGAAGATTTTCAACTTCCTGGTCCAATTGATCAGGCACGTCTTCCCATTTTATGTGTGAGATACTCTTTTAAAATTTGTTATATCCCTTATCGTTAGATGGGGGCATACTAATTTCATCATTCCCTTTGTAACACATTGAAATATTTGTCTAAGACCCCATAAATTATATCTATTCTTGATCGCTAACTTTTGAACCAGTAAAGCTAGGACCTGGAAATTTTGCACAAATACTTCCTATTTGTGTAGGTCAGTTGGGATCGTTCCTTATTTTGTTATAGCTCCCATATCAACCTATCTCCCAAATATACTTCTTGAGCCTCTAGATGGCGTGAATTCTTATCTCATTTGGCTTAAATTCTGCACAATGTTTTATCCTATACCTTCAACATACATGCCAAATATGGTCTGAATTGGTCTATAACCTGATATAGCTCCCATATAAACCGATCTTCCTATTATATTCCTCGAGTTTTTATAGGGCGTAATTCTTATCCGATTTGGCTGAAACTTTTTACAATGACTTCTGCTATGGTCTCCATCACCCAAACCAAGTGTGGTCTAAAACCTAATATAGCTCCCATGTAAACCAATCTCCCCTCTATACGGGGCAATTCTTATCCGATTTGACTCACATTTTGCACAATGCCTTCTACTACTAATCGATCCCTTGCTTGATATAGCTCCAAAAGCGTAGCAGTTCCTGTTCATTATTGTTTTTGTTTACACCCTACACCACTACTGTGGTACAGAGTATTATAAGTAAGTGAATTTGTTTAAAACACCCAAAAGGAAGTGAGATAGACCCATTGATAAGTATAAGTATACCAATCGACTCAGAATCACTTTCTGATTCGATTTAGCTATGTCCTTCTGTCTGTCTGTCCGTCTGTCCATGTTAATTTGTGTACAAAGTACAGGTCGCAGTTTTTATCCGATCGTCTTCAAATTTGGTACAGAAATGTTTTTCGGCCTAGAGACGAAGTCTATTGAAATTGGAAAAAATTGGTACAGATCTGGATATAGCTCCCATATATATGATCGTCCGATTTTCCGTAATAATACAATAAAATAGTCATTTGTTAACCGAATCTCTCGAAATTTGGCAGGAAGGATTTTTTACGACTCTCAACATTACTGGCGAATTTCATGGAAATCAGTTAAGATTTAGATATAGCTCTCATATATATATCGCCCGATTTTCACTCTTAGAGCCACTGCAAGCACATTTATTGACCAATCTTGCCAAAATATTGCACAACGCTTTCCTCGACGACTACCAAAATATTCATAGAGTTGGGTCAAAATCGGTTCAGATTTAGATATAGCTCCCATATATATGTTCGTCCGATTTGCAGTAACATTGCAATAAAATGGTCATTTGTAAACCGATTTTCTCGAAATTTGGCAGAAGGGAATTTCTCTTGATTCCTAATTTTTCTGGTGAATTTCATAGAAATTGGTTCAGATTTAGATATAGCTCTCATATATATATATATATATATATATATCGCCCGATTTTAACATCATTTGTAAACCGATTTTCTCGAAATTTGGCAGAAGGGAATTTCTTTTGACTCTTAATAACACTGGTGAATTTCATAGAAATCTTCATAGAAAATTTAGATATAGCTCTCATATTTATATATCGCCCGATTTTAGAGTCTTCTAGAGTCACAGCAAGCGCATTTATTGACACATCTTACCAAAATTTTGCAAAACGCGTTTTCTCGGCGACTGCCACAGTATCTGAGGAGTTTGCTCGAAATCGGATCAGATGTAGGTATAGCTCTCATATATATGTTCGTCCGAATTTGAGAAATATTGCAAAAAAGTGCTCATTTGTTAAGCGATTCTGTCTACATTTTCTCAATATTCTCTCAATATTACTGGTGAATTTCATAGAAATCGGCGCAGATTTAGATATAGCTGTCATATATGTATATCGCCAGATTTTCACCTCAAAAGCCACTACAAGCGCATTATTTAACCAATCTTGCCAAAATTTTGCACAACTTTTTTCTCGACGACTACCACATTATCTGAGAACTATGCTCGAAATCGGTTCAGAATTAGATATGGCTCCCATATATATGTTCGTCAGATTTTGTAATTTGCCATGATGTTGTAATATGTCAACAATAGTTTTTACAGTTTGAACATATTTGCTCGCCAAAGTCCATCAAAATTGGTTCAGAATCGGATGTAGGTCCTACATTGTACTTAAAGCGTAGGTGTAGGGTATTATACAGTCGGCACCGTCCCAATTTTGCCCTTCCTTACTGGTTTGTCTATAAAGTGATACCAGGCAAAGAACTTGACAAAGACGATCCGAACTTAGCACGCTCTTTGTGCAAAAATAAATTTTCTTGAACTTCAGGAGATTGCAATTTTAACAGCTTAACAGTTTCCAACAAATGTGCCTAGTGTGGTCTAAATCGGTGCATTGGTCGATCCACATCGCAATTATTTTATGTCAATACCAAATCGGTGTATAACCTGATATAGTTTCTCTAGAAACAGATTTAACTACTTGAGCACTCTAGACAACATATTTTTTTAAACGGAATTGGCTGAAATTTCTCACGATGACTTCTGCTATCAACTTTCAACGTTCATGGCAGATATGATTCTAATTATTTCATAGCCTGATAAACCAATCTCTCCAACATCCATGTCTTGTATAGTCCAAATCAGGGCGCGATATATTTATGAGCCACCCCAGAGTTGAAAGACAAATGGGCAGAACTATTTATATTGCAAATTTGCGCATGAACATCCCAGAGCTGCTGTCCAATTCAAGTTTAAACTCAATGCTAAGGGACCGCCTTTTTTAGCCGAGTCCGAACGGCGAGCCGAAGGGCGACACCTCTTTGAGAAGGGGTTTTTATATGCCTTAACACCTCACAAACCATCACTGAAAAGCGTTTTTCATGTTCTCGCCAGCATTCGAACCCAGGCGTTCACACGGGCACGCTAACCTATGCGCCACGGTGGCTTCCTGGACTATTTATACCATGATTAATTTCTCTACACTTCCCCATAAGTTACAAGTATATAATATTCATAACTAGCCGAACCGGGCCTGCTCCGCTGCACGTTTTTTAACTCTCTAATGTCTTTTTAGGGTTGGGACACTTCTCCCTTAATGTGTCCGCTAAATGCCTGCGTACGAAAACGTTGGTTATGCTCTCTTAATGCTGGTGAAATTTGCGGGGTCATGTAAATTCTCCCCAAAGAGGTTTCGCACTGCGGCACACCACTCTACTCCCAAATGTCTTTCCTTTGAGACCTATATTTCCATTTTGGTAAATATTTCCTGTTTACGGGGTATTTTGTGGGTGGGATGGCCACCCAATCACTTGGCCCTTGAAGTTTTTGATTCTACGGAACAAACAAACAAACCGAGTCCCATATAGTCCTAATAGGTTAATGTGCCCATTTGGGGAGTTTTCGGTGGGTTGGTGTGAGTCCCTATATCTTATTTTGCATACCAGATTCGTAATCTACTCACGAATACCTTTCATTTGAGCTCCATATGGATATGAACATTCAATTTGTCTGCTTGGAGGAGTTTTGGGGTTAGACCGACTTCCTGGGTACTTGGACACAATTTTTAATACCATATTCGCATTCTACTTTTCAATACCTTTCATTTGATACCCATATTGTCATTAACGGTCCACTTTTGATTTTGGGTGGCGTTTTTGGGGTTAAGGGGGAGGCTCCGTCCCCTTCCGATATCAATAATTTATAAATACTTTTCCTCCCTCCTGCCCATATTCAAATCTACTCCCGAATACCTCCCATTTCGGTCCCATATTGTCATGATCGTCCAAAAACCTATTGTAGGGGTTTTTGGGTTGGGGCGGCCCCCTAGTTACCTGGACCAATTCTTAATATGAAATTCGTACTCTTCTCCTGAATATCTTTCATTTCAGTCCAATATTATCGCCACACTTTTATTTTTGGGTAGTACTTTTGGGGTAAGGGGGAGGATCCGCCTTCTCTCCGATATCAAAAAATTATATAGCCTATGTTTCCTTCCAGACCAACCTACACAATCTGTGAAAATTTCTAGGTAATCGGTTCAGCCGTTTTTGAGTCTACATGGAACAAACAAACAAACCGAAAAAAAACACACAAACAAACACAAATTGATTTTTATATATAAGATTTTGTCTTCAGTCTTTCGATATGCCATTATTATGTGAATTTCAAGCAGTTGCTGCAAATAAACCTAAATATGTTGTACGCTGTATTATAAGTCTTCTCTACAAGAACTCACCTCTTGAAATGAATTCACCAATTCATTTCTTATGATGTCCATCATAAAAATCATGTCACTTAAATCGTTTGTTATCTTCACCACTTGTCCCTTATATGTGGCTTCGCCCTCCTGGACAAATGCCATCAGAGCATTTGATTGGTCCATTTTAATAATCACATCGTTTTTATTCAACACCGCATAGACTACCTGCTCTTCTTTTCTGGAGCTGCGGCTGTACATTACCAAAAGCCAAAAACTATGATTGAAATGTAGTCGATCCATAATGTCGCCATTTTCATGAGGCGAATACAACTGCAATTAAAATAATCCATATCGAAAAAATTGGTTTCAAAGCATCTTAAAATCACTTACCAATTGCATGCAAATTATCTGTAGAAATGTGTGATGATCGATGCATTCCTTCTGTGTACATGCTTTATAAATCACACAGCCCAAATGTAATTTCCCCTGATCCCGTATAAGAACATGCTCCTTTTTGCGTCCTCCAGCGTCTGAATATTCAATGTTCTGTAATTCCTCATTCCATATGAGATCGTCGAATTTAACTATTTTGCGCGTTAGCTTGTGTGGCTCTTCATCATATTGCACCAGAAACCATTCATTGTTGGATTTGGATATATCTATTGCAAAATCTTTGGAATCCATTGTAGTGTGTAATAATTATACAAAGCTGAATTATGTGCAAAGTCACACTATCTTTCTGTTATTGCTTGCGTGTAACAGTAACTGTTATTTATGCATGGTGTCCTCTTTTACCTTCTTTTCGTATGCGATCGTTGAGTTGCAAATCAGGTTAAGTCCATTGAAATGTCACAAATTCAAAACCGTAAATATCTAAGTACAAACGAGTTTCGATAATGTTGGATAGTTGTAAATCAGGACATAAAATTTTGCTTTTAAAATAATCTCAGATATGTTGGTGGCAACATTTGGTATGGCAGCCATGTAAAAACTTCTCCACAAAGAGGTGTCGAACTGCGGCACGCCGTTCGGACTGGGCAATAATAAGGAGGCCCCTTATCATTTACGCTTAAACTTGAATCGGACAGCACTCATTGATATATGTGAGAAGTTTGCCCCTGTTAATTAATGGAATGTTTATGGGCAAATTTGCAAGTTCATTATATGTATACAATTTAGTATATGTTACACTCAGAGAAATTTGTTAGTAGAAACAAGAAAACAGTTTGCTGTAAAGAGTTTCCCAATAGAATTTTTCCGAACTATCTAAAATTTAATTATTTCGTAATGATTTCAAACAACAGCATCAAAATATCTACTAAAATCATATTTACGCTTCTAAACAAAAAATAAACCCTTGCTAATATAAGCAAACACAGTCTGCTTATTATACCCTGCACCATGGGATGGGGTTGTACTAATTTCGTCATTCCGTTCCGTTTGTAACACTTCGAAATATGCATCTAAGACCCCAAAAAGTATATATATTCTTGATCGTTATGTCATTCTAAGTCGATCTAGCCATGTCCGTCCGTCCATCCGCTCGTCAGTCTGTCTGTTGGAAGCACGCAAACTTTCGAAGTGGCAAAGTTAGACGCTTGAAGTTTTGCACAAATACTTCTTATCAGTGTAGGTCAGTTGGATATTGGATCTTGACTTCTGCAGCCTTATTCGGTTTGGCTGAAATTTTGCATTAAGTGTTTTGTTATGATACTGTGCCAAATATGGTTCAAACCGGCCCATAACCTAATATAGATGCCATATAAACCGATCTGGGATCTTGACTTATTGAACCTCTAGAGGGCGTTATTATTATCCGATTTGTTGTATCAAAACGCACTCTTTCAAATTTCATCCAAATCGGATGAAAAATACTTATTTTATAGGCTCAATACTAATATGTTTCCAAATATTCAAATATGTTTCGATCTGGACGATATTCAACAAGCAGGTGTAGAGGTCCATCAATACTCACTGTTTAAAATTTCATCAAAATCGGATGAAAAATGCCTCTTTTACGGATTTAATACTATATATCTGGAGGTCGGTTTATATAGCAGCTATATCCAAATATGGTCCGATCTGGACGATATTCAACAAAAAGGTTTTATAGGTATACCGGAAACTCGCTGTGCCAAATTTCATTGAATAGGATGAAAAATGCTCCTTGGTGGTCGGTTTAAGGGCAGCTATATCCAAATATAGTCCGATCTGAACCGCATTTCCGGAAATAAATAGGGGTCTACCAGAACTTACGGTGCCAATTTCATCGAAATCAGATGAAAAATTATCAATTTATTGCCTCAAGACTTTAAGTCTGGAGATCGGTCTATATAGCGGCTATATGAAACTAAAATCCGATTTTATGAGATCAGAAGATCAGGTTTATATACAAAGAATACGAAATCATCAAAAATTTTTTATACCCAAGATATCTGCAAAATTATAAATACTCATATAAATACCCAAAAAAAGTATTTATTGGGTATTTACCAAATAAATACCTAAGCGTTGGATATTTACCCTGTAGAAACCCATCTCTAACTGTGCTCTCCAACATTCATTTCAATCGGACCATAACTTGATATAGCTCCAATAGCATAACAATTCTTATCCATTATTCTTTGTTTGGCTGAAAAGAGATGCCGCACAAAAAACTCGACAAATGCAATTCATGATGGAGGGTACATAAGATTCGGCCCGGTCGAACTTAGCACGCTGTTACTTATTTTAATTGATTTTTTTTTTCATTTGCAGTATAACGTTCCAAATACTTTAACAAAGCCTTTGTGATATATTAATATAACTTTTTGGTAATTTCAAATACATATTTTATCTGCTGTAGTAAATTGGAAACATTTTACGATAATACCCTTAAAATTAAGTGATAAGATGATGAATATACAATTTGATCAAGTGTTTTTTTTATTTTTTAGGCTACAGTCAACTTTTTACCATCTGAAAACATCATAAAATGTTTGCTGTTTTAGCGAAAAAATACTGCTGTCCCATGTTCAGCAATCTTTCTGTTTTTACAGCAAACATCTTTGCTGATTTGAAGTTATGGCTGACCACATATTGTGCTGTTTAAGGTATTATGGTCGGGGCCACTGTGACGCAGAGATTAGCATGTCCGCCTATGACGCCGAACGCCTGGGTTCAAACCCCGGCTTGAACATTAGAAAATTTTTCAGCTGTGGTTATCCCCTTACTAGTGCTGGCTACATTTGTGAGATATCCTGCCATGTTAAATCTTATTTGGCGGCACGCCGTTCGGACTCGTCACAAAAAAAGGAGGCACCTTATCATTGAGCTTAAACTTTAATCGAAACTGTACTCATTGATATGAGAGAAGCATCGCCTTTTCCTTAATGGAAGTTCATGAGAAATTTAGTTTAGTAGTTTAAGGTATAAGGGTCAGGCATATTTCAGCCTTATACGGGAATTCCAAATTAGTGTTTTATTCGCACTAGATTATGTGCTTTTTAGGTTACGCAAAACCCAAAAAGGTACGACTTAGTGTCAAATGAAAAAAACACAAAGTGGACGCTTTTTGCATTCTTAGTTATTGTCGCAATTTTGCTGTCGCTTTTTATCAAGGGGAGCCTTTTATTTAAAATCACTATTGAAAATTTCTCCCAAACACTCCTTTAAGGGACTCATCAATGAACAGAGTCCTACTTAAGTTTTGGCTCAATGGTGAAACCATTTTTGCCGAGACTGAATGGGGACCGCTTAGCGACACCTAATTGTATCCAACTTTAAGATGGCTGAATACCTTACAAATTTCGCCAGCATTAGTGAGGGAATAACCACCGCTGAACATGTTTTGATGTTCGTGTCGGGATTTGAACCCAGGCGTGCTGATGTGTCAAAAAAAACGATAACAGGGAGGTAGATGCGAAAACATTCAGGGGCGATGCCCCACTATTGGGCATCTATTCATACGGTGGTTGTAATTTTTTTGAGCTTTTTGGCGTACTCAAAGAGCTATTTAAATTTGAATCCATAATCGTAAATATTTTTTGTTAAAATTATATAAAAGTATTCATTAGGTTTGTAACATTTCCCAAAAATCAAAGTTAGTATTTTTTTAAGGAAGATTTGACTCTTTTTACCCTTTTTAAAAATTTTGTTATGTATTTTGCTGGTAAACTAAAAGAATAGTTGGCCCAAAATTTAGAATTTTTCCTGATTCCTAAGGTGGGGATCCAGATCGTGGGAAGACGAGGCTGTTACTGAAAGGAAGTAAGAAGGAGGTCAGTTTAACTATTGGTATCATAACGGTACACATAGGACTACGAGCTCACTTATGTAAAATCGTGTAGAGCATGCGGGGAAGATTATGAGACATTGGAGCATTTCCTTTGTCATTGCCCGGCTTTCGCGTCTAACAGATACCGGCACTAAGGTGGAGACACAATATCAGACATGAACGAACTTAGCGGAGAAAACAATTAAGGATTTTGTAAGTAACACGGAATTCCTAACTTAAAATTTTCTTTTTAAAGGTTACTTTATATCTGCACCCTCTTACCTCAACCTTACCTCCTTATTCCTAAGATTTAAGCTATTTTAGCTTAGATGCTATCTTTAAATGTAATCCTGTTTAGTAACGGACATGACCATCCGTTTCAAATTTTAATCGCTGATTAATTTCTATTGGGTTGCCCAAAAAGTAATTGTAGTAATATAGTCGGCGTTGACAACGGCTTGTGACTCTGCAATTGCATTTTTCTTCTGTCAGTTATCAGCTGTTACTTTTAGCTTGCTTTAGAAAAAAGTGCGCGAAATTTTGTTTACATTTGTTTGTTTGGCGTCAATTTTAATATGGGTACCACATGTATTGAAAGAAATTCATTTGACAAACTGAATCAACGCTTGTGATATGCACCTTAAACGCAATGAATTCGATCCGTTTTTAAAACGAATCATACCTGGAGATGAAAAATGGATTGTTTACTACAACGTTAGTCGAAAACGATCATGGTCCAAGCATGGCGCACCAGCTCAAACCACTTCAAAGGCTGATATCCACCAAAAAAGGTTATGCTGTCTGTTTGGTGGGATTGGCAGGGTGTGGTATATTTTGAACTGCTTCCAAGGAACCAAACGATTAATTCGGATGTTTACTGTAAATAATTGGACAAATTGAATACAGCCATCAAGGAGAAGCGACCAGAATTGGTCAATCGTAAAGGTGTCATATTCCACCAGGATAACGATCTTTGCAGAACTCCTTAAATGGTAAAACTTTCGGCAATGATGAGGCTATAAAATCGCACTTGGTTCAGTTTTTTGCAGATAAAGGCCAGAAGTTCTATGAGCGTGGAATACTAAATTTGCCAGGAAGATGGCAAAAGGTTATCGAACAAAATGGCAATTATATATTTGATTAAAGTTCATTCGAAGTCTTATTAAAAATGCATTTACTTTCTTTTAAAAAATCCGCAATTACTTTTTAGGCAACGCAATATTTTACTTCATAGATGGCTTCCAATTATTATTTTTTGAATTTTTTTAACTTAGCATCTAATCTTAAAAAAAAATAAACATCCGAAGACGCTCCTATTTGTAAGACTATTTTGCGTCTTTAACTACGGTTTACTGTTGTTTTGTCCCAAGGTTAATTTCCTAACTTTCAGCGATATTTTAACTTTCACTTTAGTTTTTTGTCTTTAAAAATAAGATTCAAAATTAAGGATTTATTAACTTACCATTTAAAACAAACCAGCAAGGAAGGGCAAAAGTCGGGCGGTGCCGACTGTATAGTTCCCTACACCTACCCTATAAGAACAATGTGGGAGCTATATCCAATTCTGAACCAATTTTGATGGACCTCGGCGGATGTTTTAAGTTTGATCATTAAAAAATCCGTATCAAATTTGGAGCAACATTATTGCAAATTACCTAAAACTGACGGACATATACATGAGAGCTATATCTAAATTAGAACCAATTTCGAGCAAACTCAGATATTGTGGTAGTTGTCGAGGATTTTTTGCCTAAATTTTGCCAAAATTGCTCAATAAATGCGCTTGCAATGGCTCTTGGAGTGAAAAACGAGCGATATACATATGTGGAAGCTATATCTAAATCTGGTCCGATTTGTATGAAATTCATCAGTAATGTCATAAGAAAATCCTTCCTGCCAAATTTCGAGAGAATCGGTTAACAAATGAGCACTTTATTGCAATATTTCTCAAAATCGAACGATCATATATATGGGAGCTATATCTAAATCGGAACCGATTTCGAGCAAACTTCTCATATATTGCGGTAGTCATCGAGGAAAGCGTTTTACACAATTTTGGGAAGATTGGTCAATTAATGCGCTAACATTGGGTCTAGGAGAGAAAATCGGGCGATATATATTTATATGACAGCTATATATGAATCTTAAACGATTACTATGAAATTGACCAGTAATATTAAGTCATAAGAAAATCCTTTCTGCCAAATTTCGAGAGAATCGATTCACAAATGAGCACTTTATTGCAATATTTCTCAAAATCGGATGAACATATACATGTGAGCTATATCTTAATCTGAACCTATTTCGACTTAACTTTATAGACATTGTGGAAGTGGTCGAGGAAATCGTTGTACACAATTTTGGGAAGATTGGTCGATAAATGCGCTAGGATTGAAAATCGGGCGATATATAAGAGAGCTATATCTACATCGATTTCTATGGAATTGACCAGTAATGTCGAACGTCAAGAGAAAATCCTTCCTACAAAATTTCAAGAGAATCGGTGAACAAAAGATAATTTTATTGCATTATTACTGCAAATCGGACGAACATATACATGGGAGCTATATCCAAATCTGAACCGATTTTTTCCAATTTCAATAGGCGTCGTCGCTAGTCGAGAAAAAAATGTCTGTACCAAATTTGAAGACGATCGGATAAAAATTGCGACCTCTAGTTTGTACACAAATTAACGTGGCAAATCGAATCAGAAAGTGATTCTGAGTCGATCGATATACTTATCAATGAGTCTATCTCTCTACCTTCTCGATGTAACAAACAAATGCACTAAGTTATAATACCCTGTACCACAGTATTGGTTTAGGGTATAAAAATCCTTAATATGAAGGAAAATATTTTTTACCAAAGCGAATGTTTCCTTAAAAAGTTAGAAAATTTACAAACATTTTTCCAGGAATCGGCTAGTTGCCACCTAAGCCAGTTAGTTGTGTTAAGGCTAGTTGTGCGCTCTACATAATATTTAAATAGTAACGTCGAAAAAGAAAATCAGGACGGTATGGTCACGAACAGTCTTAGAGTGTAAGAAAGAGATTAACTCCTTCTTTAAGGATGACACAATCCGCATCGGTTGGGTTGCCGGGAGAATGAAAGAGCAGACGATTGGCAGTGAAGACCAGAGGACTGCCGTCAATAAACTTGGCTAACCCGAAGTTGGAAAATTTATCATCTTCAAATTAAGTTTGCTAAACTTTGGCTCCAATCTTTAAAATAAGAACAAAAATTTTTTCAGTGTAAGTTGTTGGCATCACTGGTCTTATCCCACCTCTTATCTGCTTGTCTAAGATAGTACTTGGAGATGTCCCTTTTAACGACTCCGAATGCTTTTTAATTCTCGATAAGTCCCTTATACCTGGGGTTCCAATTCAATGAGAACTTCTGTAGCCACACGACCTACGAATGGTAAGGTTAGGTTGACAAGATTAATCCGCCCCATGCCACTAAGGACATACACCTAAGCCAGTAATCGGCTTGTTGTGCGCTCTAAGTAATAACAAGTGAAATCGTGCTAAGTTCGGTCATGCCGAATCTTATATACCCTCCACCATGGATCAAATTTGTCGAATTCTTTTCCCGGTATCTCAGGCTTTATTCAGGCTATACCCACGATGCTGTTTTAGACTATAGACCGATTCAGACCATATTTCATACGTATATTGATATAAGCCATGGGAGAAACCGTTGTACAAAACTTCAGCCAAATCGGATAATAATTGCACCCTATAGAGGCCCAAGAAGTCAAAATCCCCGATCGGTTTATATGACAGCTATATCAGGTTATGAACCGTTTTGCACCATACTTAGTACAGTTGTTGGAAGTCTTAACAAAACACTTCATGGCAAATTTCAGTCAAATCGGATAGGAAGTACGCCCTCTCGAGGCTCAAGAAGTAAAATAGAGAGATCGGTTTATATGGGAGCTGTATGTTATGGGAGAAACCGTTGTACCAAATTTCAGCCAAAACGATAATTACTGTTGTTGGAAGTCATACCAAAATCGGATAAGAATTGCGCCCTCTAAAGGCTCAAAAAGTCAAGATCCAAGATCGGTTTATATGGCAGATATATCAAAACATGGACCGATATGGCCCATTCCCAATCCCAACCGACCTACACTAATAAGAAGTATTTGTGTAAAATTTCCAGCGGTTAGCGTGCTTTCGACAGACAGACGGACGGACGGACATGGCTAGATCGACTTAAAATGTCATGTCGATCAAGAATATATATACTTTATGGGGTCTAAGACAAATATTTCGAGGAGTTACAAACAGAATGACGAAATTAGTATACCCTCATCCTGTGGTGGGTATAAAAAGTAGCATCGAAAAAGAAAATCTAAGTCACGATTTCAGTGCTACTTACAAAATCCCTAATTGTTTTCCATACCACGCCCCTAAGTTGGTTCATGTCTGGTATTGTGTCCCCACTTGTGCCGGTGTCTATAAGCCGCGATTAGATTTTGCAGATATCTTGGTTATAAAAACATTTGGCAAAATTTTTTTGATGATTTCTTATTCTTTGTATAAAAACCTGACCTTCTGATCTCATAAAATCGGAATTTAGTTGTATAAAGCCGCTATATAGACCTTTCTCCAGATTTAAAGCATTGAGGCAATAAATTGGTCATTTTTTATCCGATTTCCGTACCGTGAGTTCTGGTAGCCCCTACCCATTTCTGTGAAGTGTGACCAGATCGGATCATATTTGGATATAGCTGGCCTATAGGCCGACCGCCTGATCTCCTGATATAGGGTATTAAGACCATAAAAGATCCATTTATTACCCGATTTCGATGAAAATTGGCACTTACCAATTGCTGTCAAATGTTGTCAAGATCAGACCATATTTGGATATAGCTGCCATATAGACCGATCTCTTGAAATAGAGTATTGAGCCCATAAAAGTCATATTTTTCATCCGATTGTGATGAAATTTAAAACAGTGCGTTTTGGTACAATTCTTCACCTTCGCGGATAATGTCGTCCAGATCGGACTATATTTGTATATAGCGGCCATATAGGCCGATCTCCCGATATAGAGTTAGAGCCCATAAAAGGAGCATTCTTGATCCGATTTTTATGGAATCTGAAACAGTGAATATTGGTAGACTTCTACACCTTTTTGTTGAATATCGTCCATATCGGACCATTTTTGTATATAGCTCCTATATAGACCGATCTCCCGATATAGAGTTTTGAGCCGATTAAAGGAGCATTTTTCATCTAATTTTGATGAAATTTTAAACAGTGAGTTTTGGTAGACCTCTACACATTTTTCTTGAATATCATCCAGATTGTACTATATTTGGATACAGTTGCTCATAGATTGAGCCTATAAAAGGAGCATTTTTCATCCGATTTCGATAAAATTTGACACAATTAGTTTTGGTAAACCGTAGGGATTTACTGAATAGTACCATATTTTGGATATAGCTGCCATACAGACCGATCTCCCTAAATAGCGTATTGAGCCTATAAATAATTTTCCATAAAATTTCGATGAAATTTGAAACAGTGGGTCTTGGTATGCCTCTACACCTTCGCGTTGAATATCGTCCAGATCGGACCATATTTGGATATAGCTGCCATATAGACCGATCTCCCGATATAGAGTTTTGAGCCGATAAAAGAAGCATTTTGATACGATTTCGATGAAATCTGAATGAGTATTGGTAGACCTCTACACCTTTTTGTTGATTATTGGGCAGCATTGGGTATTTACCCGATAGAAACCTATCTGGCCTATTAAATTAATGACCATTAATAGAATTCTTCAGCATAACATAAGTCCATAAAGAGGCCACCGTAGCGGAGAGGTTAGCATATCCGCCTATGACTGTGAACGCCTGGGTTCGAATCCTGGCGAGACCATTAGAAAATATTTTCAGCGGAGGTTTTCCCCATCGAATGCTGGCAATATTTGTGAGGTACTATGCTATGTAGCACTGCGGCACGCCATTCGGACTCTGCTATAAAAAGGAGGAGCCTTATCATTGAGCTTAAACTTGAATCGAACTGCACTCATTGATATGTGAGAAGTTACCTCCTGTTCCTTAGTGGAAAGTTCATGGGCAAAATTTGCAATTTGTATAAGTCCAAAATGCAAGATCGTTGATAAATACTTTCGACAAAATTTAATTTGATATATGAATGTAGTAATTGAACCGAGATTTTTATTTTTCCTGAATACCACTTTGAAACCGCAAGCAGACTTTTATGCTTCATCCAACGCAAATCACAAAACGCAGCAGCAATAGTTCTACGTACTAAGAGTAAAATTCAGATTTATTTAACAAACAGCAAATCAACCAGTTCCTTTTGTGATATAGGGTACAAATACAAATTATTTTAATCTCTTAAATCTTTAAAAGTAACAAGTGGAAGGGGTGTTAAGCAAAATAAAATCCAAAATACTAATCAAGCAACATTGAGAATCAGCCTAACGTTTGCGAGGATGCCACTTTTATACCAACAAAAATGTTCAACTCTAATTTCAACAAACCTACATTCATAGACATTTCGTCAAATACAATGCGTACAATCACACATACCAAACTGCATGAAGATCCTTTTTGATCCTTACAAGACAAATGCAAACAAGAATCCTCAAAGCAATTCCAACAACAACCTCTAAAATTCCTCTGAATTCTATTCATAAAATCCAATACGCACATTTTATAGATATATGTATATGTGTGTACATGAAACTATGCCTGTATGAATGTATATGTAATGCTTACCGACTTCCTTAATAAAAACAAGACTTACTGCCATCGTATTAGGATCTGACACCAGCAAGCAATGTGTCACGCAGCATGCAAATGCTGCCCTATTTGGAAGTG
Source organism: Stomoxys calcitrans (assembly GCF_963082655.1). Lineage (NCBI taxonomy): Eukaryota > Metazoa > Arthropoda > Insecta > Diptera > Muscidae > Stomoxys > Stomoxys calcitrans. The sequence continues at coordinate 91,906,323 of NC_081554.1, forward strand.
CATAGTCAGTCCTTGAATTGGGAAATTCCCAGTTGTAAACCAATGTCGAATGCAAGCAAGCTCTTACGATGCACGACGAACACTTTCTACGAAGTAAAAAAAAATGCCTTTTATGACCCTGTAGTTTATAATATGTCTCTGCAGCAAAATCAGATAGACAAACGAAGACACACTCGAAACGGTGCACTGCTACCTGAATTATCCTTAAAAAAGATGTATGAAAGGTAGAGGATAATATAACAACAAAACCTATGGCAACCATCGTAATCATAGATCCTAAACCTTGAGTATTAGCTCCTTGTAGAAAGTAATCTGGTCGCAAATGTGATTCATATATATCCACATTCCTATGTATACATACTTAGAGGAGCCATACAAAATGGGCTTCTTATTAAGGGTTTAGTGTTTAATTTTGTTTTTGTATTTTAAGTCCTTCTACTCTGATATGAGAGCAATGACAAGCTGACACCGTCTTCATTCCAATAAGATATGCACCTATCTACATATCCAAAAATTAACACACACACGCACCAATTCAACTATCTGTCTGCATGTCCTTTTTCGTTAGTGTCTGCGCAAAGTATGAGTTAGTTTGATAGCTCAAACCAGCGTTGAGTGTATGTTGCTGGCCTAACTTAAATTGTAGGGAATATTTTAATGATACAGCTGTATTTGATTTAAGCGTGGATGAATGATAACTCCAATCTGTTGTATATTTTAAATAAATAAATAATAATTTTTTAAGTTCTCTCGCTAGTTGCATATGACGAAAATGGTTATTCTCCCAGAAAGGAAGATTGGCAATGTACAATTTGGTAACGGATGATGAAACTTTGGACAGGCGGCTTTAATTTGCAAGGGATGCGAAATTTTAGTGATATCACTATCCGATCAAAACTGGAAATTTTCCTTGGAATTTTTATTTTCGACTATTAAAGAGCTTTTAGTGAAATACCATGCTACGAAAATAGAATATCGCTTGACAAACAGTTTAACAATATAAGTGCCTTTATCTGAATCCCATATGATCTTTATTGGTCTACGAATTTAAGTTTGGATGTAAAGTGTACTCCATTCTTAATATACTTTATTTCGGCCGGATATTCTCATGATGTCTGATTTAGGGGTGTTTTTGGGGATGAGGTGGTCCCCCAGACACTTGGCCCTGAAAAATATCAGCATCGTGCTCTTCTCTCAATTACCATTTATTTAAACTCATTTTGCAATTGGTTTTGAGGGGAGTTTACAGGATGAGGCGTCCCCCAAACATATGGCCCCAAGATTGGTTATCAAATTCGTTTTCTAATCTCAAATACCTTTCATTTGAGCCACATATTGGCGTGGTCGAAAATTTTTTTCCTTTGGGGTGATGCCCTAAATACATGGTCCTACATTTGAATATCAAATTCGTATTCTACTCCCAAATACCTCTTTTTGAGCGCCATATTGCGAAGGTCTGTAAAAAAACATGTCCGGTTTGGAGAGTGGTTTGGGGGATGGGGCGGCCACTCAGTGACTTACCTTTGAAAATATATATCAGATTCGTATTATGCTTTAAAATACCTATTATTTGAGCCTCATATTGCAATATCAGCAAATACTTCCTATTTCGGTGGTGTTATGGGGGTGGAGTGGCCCCATAGATACTTTTCCCGAACATTGATATAAGATTCGTGCTTTAATTCCAAAGACCTTTCCTATGAGTCCCATATTGCTATGGTCGTAAATTTGTCTTCTTTGGGGTATGTTCTCGGGCGGTCCCCCAAACACTTGGTCCCACATCTGGATATCAGATTCGTATTCTACACTCAAATACCTTTTATTTAAGCCCCACATTGCCATGGTCAGTAAAGAAGTTATGTGTGGGGGTGTTTTGTGGAAGGGGAGGACCCCTAGAAACTTTGTCCCAAATTTGGATATCAAATTCGTATTTTACTCGCAAATACCTTTCATTTGAGTCCCATATTGCCATGGTCGGTAAATATGTCCGATTTAGGAATGTTTTGGGGTGGTCCCCCTAACACTTGGTCCGACAATTGGATATCAGATACGTTTTCTAATCTCAAATAGATTTACTTTATAGTTCTTAGAGCGCACAACAAGCCGATTACTGACTTAGGTGTATGTCCATAGTGCCATGGGGCGGATTAATATCTGCACCCTCTTTTCAACCTAACTCAACCTAATGCCTAGTACTATGATATATCAATTTATCTCGTCTAGTACAGACTTTATTCGCAGCAACAATGCCTATTAAATTATTGCGAAATCCGATGTACCCAGAACACAATTCGCTTTTAGCGAAATTTGTTCATGATTTCTTTTTGTAGATAATAGATTTTGAAGGAAAAAAAAAACTTGCTGATTTCATGGGGTCATTCTTTCATTACTTATGAAAAATTTTCATAAAAGCATTTTCATTGAGATTTGTACAGTGTTTCAAAAAAGTAACCGTGAAAAACATGAGTTTTCACCTGTGAAAAACGATTATGGTATCAGTCTTAAGACATAACAACTTTGAAACAGAGTTGATTGGTATCCATTTCGTGAGCATTTATAGTAATACAGCGACATGTCGCTGGTATTTTACTCATAAAACTCAGTACCACCTCTAAGGAATGTGTTTGCATGTCTTCGTCACCATTTTTTATAATGCTTTTTGACAGGTTTTCGTACGAAAAGATGAAGTCATTACTAGACTTAAACCAGAGCTTCTGTTCAGCTTTCGGAATAATTGTGAAAACCTTTAACTATCATAATTTTTTAAACATAATTACATGATTTTTTTGATTTTTTTTAAGCTCAATCTTCATTCATTCATATAACAATAGGATTGGTTGTTTTTAAGTGCTCCTTTTAAGCCATTGGCGTAAAACTAGCATTTATTTATTTCACATGTTTTTAGCTTATACATTTTTATGGAGTTTGACAGTTGTGCACGTGAAAAGCTGAAAAGAATACCAACCCTAAGCTATTATAAAGGGTGATTTTGTAAGCAAGATATATTCATTTACAGGTAGTGGCAGTTGCCCAACAACAAAATATTGAGTGCATTATCTGTCAAAATCAGTGTTTAGCGCAACTCTGTTTTTGAGTATGTTACTAGTTCGCGCCATTTTTCGTTGTTTGTGTATATTATGCTTCTTAACTATAATACACACACACAACCAAAACTAGTTGACAGATAGTGTACTTCGCGAGAAAAAATTTTACTCAACTGTTTACGGTACACTACCTGGTAATTATGTCATGGGACATAGTATGGTAAGATTCTAATCATGGGGTATGCGTTCTTTCTTCAGCTGGCAACCCATCAGCCCCTGCTGCCCTGTTGTTTTTCAGCAGAGTCACTGCATCGCAGACCTCATTCTAACTATGCAATTACATTCTATTCCATCACCATCAAAGATTGGTTCTGCGGAAACCTCGCCGACGCTGCTATCAAATACCAGCAGCTGGGCAATTCCATGGCAGCCGCTTGTACGATTGAGTTCTTCATCGGCAAGGGCTGCCACCTGTTTCAATGTACAACGCCTATTGTAACAGCAACCAGCAGGGGGAGGAAAAGTTTTTTCCATATCCTCAGCACACTATCTGTAGTTTTTATCAGATTTCCTTCTTTATCTCTGCAGGGAGTTGTGCCTGTTCCAACGTCATCGGTGCGGTATGAAATTTGTTTTCTCACTATTGGATCTGGCTGTAACCATATGGCCTTGCGAATATCTCAAAGTTGTTGTGGTTGTAACCTGGTGGACAAGGTCGTTCCACACAAATTGAAGCTCTAAATTGCGTCCATACATGTGTGAGATACTCACAGTTATCCCGGACCGGGTATCAAGATATTGAAACCTGGTGCCACCTACTACCATGTTTTGCATGTATGTGATTGTTTCAGCCCCATTATATCATGCGGAGGTAGCGATCCTCGCAGGCTGCTATAGGTGAGCAAGCTCGTTCCGGTCAATATGACCGATTGCCGCGGAAACATGATGGTCATTGGCCCTGAAGCTGACGTCTGGCTTTTCACTGAGAATCTTCACTCCATACCACTGCTTGTCCACGACTACATTTGGAGCTACTCCGTATGAAGCATTCCAATATCCGCAACCTATGGACGAAACCGGTAGCCTTCAACTGAACTTCTCATAATAATGATAATCACCATACAGATTGATGCAAAAAATATCAAGCTGTGTGGTGCCCATAGTTACCTCGTACCTAAGGCACATTTAAAAAGATGATCTCACACGAACAGCTGTTAACAGCCGGTCAGATTTGATGGTATTAAGGGTTGGTATTCTATTCAGCTTACGGAAATTTTTAGTTATTCCGCGAGCGGAATTCGACAGCTATCAAATGTTTTTATTTCCATACCAAACACGTTTTTTTATCTGCACTAATTGTTTTCTCTATTTTATATTTTTTCTCAAATAAATAAAGAAAAACGAACCATTCAAACCAATAAATCAAACAAAAATGATGCCGGCAGTAGCTTCAAGTGTTGCCACTACAAAAGTTTTTTGCCATATTCCTCACTATAAACAGAGAACTACTTTTCCGCCTATTTTCAGCCAACGTTTCGCTGACGTTTTTTATATGGAGTTTGACAGCATTCCGCTTGAAAAGCTGAACAGAATATTCAGCTTAGGATGTCCGATTTTTGTTTGCATTTTATTTGTTCTTATCTTTTTTCTCGCACATTCGCACACATACACAAATTTCTTGGTTTGTGTTGGCAAAATGTCGATCAGCTTGATGGTAGGATGGCAATTTCACCACATGGTTTTTATGTTGTTGTGCAAATGAGACAACCTTTAAAATGATTCGTGCAGGGGTTTTGTATGTACTGTGTTGTTTTGTAAAGATGTATCGTGGAAATTGTCCTTAATACGTCAAGAATTTTTGCTATTTATACTTTACTCTTTTAGCGTACCCATCATCCAACCAACCAACCATAGTTTTCTGACAGGATAAAATGAGCGGATCATAAACACCTACATTCACACACAGAAGGATATATGGATGTACCCTTCCTTAACAGCGTTGTTGGATTGTAAATGGAATTTGGCGCGCTCCATTCAGGTAAATAAATGTCGGCGACTACATATCCATACACAGAAATAAATAGGATCTCATTGCAGTCAGAATAGTACCAAAGGAAAGCGCGCACACTCGCATAAAATTATTCGAGAAGGCAAGCTGTTCGTGAGGATGATCACTACCTATCCACCCTTAAAATTGATATGCTCTGTTGTAAAACGTACATATTGCATGCAAGTAAACAAGCGGCTGCCCAAGGGTAGCATTTGTAATTCTGCATGCGTGCTAGTTTGAGATACCTTCGTAATGGAAACGTTTTGCCAGTACCTAACAGAACGACGCGGAGCACAGTTGTCTTGCAAAATTTTGATAAATATTCTGGTTTGAATTTTTCTGTTTGTGTTAACTGGATTCTTTGATCTCACTTTATAATATTAATTCCAAAAGGATTTTCGAGTAAAAATGGAGCCAAAAATTGTAAGTATACAAATATAAATTTGAGTTGGAATGCATATTTTGTGGTAAATCATTTATGTGAATTTTGTAAAAATGATACCAAGCATACAATCCATAGAATATGTGTATTTAATTAAAATTAAAAAAGAGGGGTTATTTTAAAATATGCGCTTATAAAGTCGGTTTCTTTTTATAGCAAAGATAGGCGTTGGGCACAATTTCTTGTGTAGAACCCAATATTTACCCAAAAATAAATAGAAATGTAAGAATTATTATTCAGCATTTTTAATATATTTGGATAAGAAAAAAGCCGCCTTTTTATATTGTATTGTAGTATATTAAAAAAACGCATATTTTTAGACGCATGCAAAGTCTTCTATTGCGCCAACTGAAGTTTTATTGACTGTCTTTATCTTACACGTTAACAGGTATCGTCACAAATTCTTGTAAAACCTCAACAAAGATTCCCCCCAAAAATTATAAGCGGGTCTTCTCAAAACTTTCAGTCCACGCCGGAGCCAGGAGAAAGACATGAGCGTCCTCTTATGGTAAATGCCTGGACGCAAACAGTTGGGAACGATTTCACATTCTTGCATGAACTTGAAACAAAAGATCAAACATCGAAACGAGAATTAGAACTAATGGAAAAGGTTAGAGTGTTGGAGGAAAATCTGAAAGCCCACACCGAATTGCTCTCTCAAATACATGCCACATCAGCAATGACTTCAGCTTTATTGGGCCAACCACAGCAACTACAAGTTCAGATAAAGCCAACCGTGCAATTGCAGACTACTAAACCTCACCATGACACACAAATGAATAACAAGGCATCGAATTCAAACCCGCAAAACAGGAGCAATCACAATTCTCCCACTAGTTCGGTAATAAATCCCTTGCATTCCACAGGATCTGCTCCAACGGAAAGTGTAAAATACACCATAATAGCTGAAGGGACAGGTGACGCTCATGGAGAACCTATTGAAATACAATTAGCCGAAGATGATGGGGCTCTGAATCTAAACAGCTCTGCCGATTCTGGGCGACTGGAAATTTGTCTGGCACCAGAAGAAGTGGAAATCAAAACGGAATCTGTGTCAATGCCTTCCAGCTCATCTACACTATCGCAAAGTAACTCGACAGCGTCTTTGGCTTCAACGGAACATAATTTCATAAAAAGGAGAAAATTAGAAACATATCAGAATGAGGTGCGAGTGGACAATGCAAATTATTACTTTAACGAACAGGGAGTTTTAACCCAGACTCCAAATGCAAATGGTAGTGGTTTCAATCAGCAATCTCAACAAAAACGGCGCAGCAATAACAGTCTTCTGAAAGAAATTAGGACTGAAAATTATAAAGGAAGTGCACAATTATCAAATACACCATCACCATTGATGAATACATCTACAATTAATAATGGCATCTTAAATAGAGGAAGTATGGATAATAAAATAGATACGGATTTGGTTATGGTCTCCATTGGTCCCAACAATACCCGAATTCCCGCAAAAACTTATGAGGGAATGAACTGGAATTCCGCATCGATTGCAACCCGAAAGTTGCTCATGGCAATATTCGATAGAAAAACCTTGGCTACACATTCAATGACGGGCAAGCCATCGCCTGCCTTTAAAGATCATGGAAAACCCTTAAAGCAAATGTTAGATCCAATGGTTATACAGGATATCATATTTGCTGTAACACGCAAATGCAATGTGTCCGAAAAAGAAGTTCGGAATGCTATTACAACAAAGTGCGCCGACGAAAATAAAATGATGAAGCTTCAAATGAACAAGCGAACTCCCATGAGAGAAATTAACAAAGAAAATATTGTTTTTAAATCAGAGTCTTAAATACATACATATATGCGACAGGAAAATTATGTACAATTTTAAACTTAATTTAAGTATTAAATATCCCAAGGATTATTACGTACTTAGTATAATTTTGATAGCCATAGATATTAACAAGCCCAGCACTAAAGTACAAATTTTTTCGCTATCCTTTCCTAGAGGTTCACATAAGCGTGTATATATGTTTTATTGTTACTTATCGCAGACTTTGCATATTGGTTAGTATGAACTATAGCTGCAACAAATTATTGATTAAGATGTAAATACTATTTATTAATATATTAAGATATGTACGACATTTCAAAAGCTAAACCTAAGATTATACCAAACCAAATATTAAAAAGTTTGTCTACACTTCATACATAGGTATGTTTCGAGTATTTACTACTAATGGTAGGTACGTATGTATGTCTATATGTTATTAATATTTAATACCACAAATGGGATTGTTTCAAAAGTTTTAAATACTAGGTAGGTGTTATTATCTACTGCGGAATTAATGCCTCGGCAGAAATAAAATTAACTTTATTTTTTTATGTAACTTAAGACGGGAGCCAATTTGGTAGCTTTTCTTTTGTGTGGTTATACAGATATGGGGTAATAAAGGCACATATGTTTACATGTCCGCTTGTTGCAAATATACCCTACATACATTAATCATAAATTTGGGAAAAGCATTTTTCCACGCAATGAATAACATAATATTCTGGAAGATTTTTACGCAACTATTCTTCCGTATGAGACGCGAAAAACAGGATATCATTGGACAATCCATTGCGTGTGCGGAAGTTTTAGCAGATCTTCGCGGCGATTCTCTTTTAACTCATCGCCACATTTGTATGTGGAGGTGGCGATCCTCTTTAAGCTCCATATGTGAGAAAGCTCGCGCCGGTCCTTAGAACCGATCAGTATTTATGAAAGAGCCGGTTCATGCCGATCTCTCACTGAGACTACACTCGATGCCGCTGATTGTCAGCGCCTGCAGCTACGGGGCATTCCACTATCCGCAACCTGTGAGGTCCCGGTAGATCTCAGCTTCTCGTAACGACGATGAACACCAAACAAATCGGCACTGAGGGTTCTAACCGTGTGGTGCTCAAAGTCATCCCATGCCGGGAAGATTTATTTCTTGTTATTGCATGTTGCATTTGCATGTGGAGATGGCGATCCTTGTCAAGCTCTTAAAACAGATCAAGTTCGTTCCGGTCTATACAACCGATTGCCGCGGAAACATGATGGCCATTGGTTATTAAAAGTTGCCAATAGCTGTGTTGGAGGCCACCGCAGCGCAGAGGTTAGCATGTCCGCCTATGACGCTGAACGCCTGGGTTCGAATCCTGGCGAGACCATCAGAAAAAATGTTCAGCGGTGGTTTTTCCCTCCCAATGCTGGCAACATTTGTGAGATACTTCTCTCCAAAGAGGTGTCGCACTGCGGCACGCCTTTCAGACTCGGCTATAAAAAGGAGGCCCCTTATCATTGAGCTTAAAACTTGAATCGGACTGCACTCATTGATATGTGAGAAGTTTGCCCATGTTACTTAGTGGAATGTTCATGGGCAGAATTTGCCATTGCAATAGCTGTGTTTTATTTAAGTACTATATATATATATATATATATACATATATATACTCCTTCAACGATAACTTTACATCAATTGGAAATCGGAATAGCCTTCATTTCATTAACCCGGGCAAAGTAAGAAGCCTCATTTCCAACATATAAACAACAAGAAATCATATGGGCCTGATAAAATCTCAAACTTTATTGTAAGGAAATTAACTGTCCCCCCCTACAAGAAGGCTGTGTAGCACCCCCAGAAAATATATGTAAGTATATATCATCTGCAGACAAATAGGGTCGGCAAATATAATAAAAAGAGAACAAGGCCCATAACAGACTCTTTTATTTCATCCCAATGTCCATTTAACTCAAAAATTTCAATATCAACAATGATCAAAGCAATTAATAACTTTGTTAAAAATATTTTTATCAATACCATGTTTAATTGGTAAAATTTAAATCAATATTTTTTCTGTGTTCTGCAAAAAAAACTTCTAAAATTAAACAAAGCATGTCTAATCAAGTTTCTAGAGAGTTTTGTTAGAGGGAGCGTGTGTCGAATGATAGCAATCTCCTACGGTGAGATGTAAAAATGACATAGGGGGTTGTTTTTTACACTGACGAGAAAAAAAATTAATTTTGGTTTGGCAAAATTCAAAAGTAAACAAGATGTGCGCGCCACATAATAATACAGGAAAAAGCCAGAAATAATAATTATTTGCGTAATGAAAAATTTCCATTACTGCTAGCAGTTATATTGCAAATGCGAGCGTTTAGGTCTTGCTTTGAAAAAGACAAGTTTTGTTATTTTAAAGAAATCTGTATTTATTATTTCCCAATTTTAGGAAGTTTTGTACATGGAACCTTCTTCATTATTTCACGAAAAATGAATGCAAATGCAAAATTGCTTCTATTTTTTTCTATTGTTAACATGAAAATGATGAACGAAACTGATGCAAGGTGAACAAACTATTGGGTTGCCCAAAAAGTAATTGCGGATTTTTTAAAAGAAAGTAAATGCATTTTTAATAAAACTTAGAATGAACTTTAATCAAATATACTTTTTTACACTTTTTTTCTGAAGCAATCTAAAAGTAACAGCTGATAACTAACAGAAGAAAGAATGCAATTACAGAGTCACAAGCTGTGAAAAAATTTGTCAACGCCGACTATATGAAAAATCCGCAATTACTTTTTGGGCAACCCAATAATTACTCCGCTATAGAAAAATCACTACACGGCGGCGTCATCATTTCAATAAACTACAAACACAATACTGTACTTTTGTCCATTATTCTTAAATAACTACCTTTTAGAATCCCGTTGCCAATAATAATAAACAATAATTTTACTTATTTTATGCCAAATAAGTCGTTTACATTTAGTGACGTCTGCTCACAATGTAGGCGGCTAAGTTATGCTGCTCCCAAGTTGGTTACCAAAAAGCAAATGAATTTACATTACTGACATGGGGCTTTGCTCAATGAAACGTCAAAATTTGCTCTGCTGTCAAAAAACTTACTAGCCCCTGGGCTACTCAAAAATTATTCACCACACTTAACGTCATATTTTTACTATCCCTACAACTTTGCTACCATTCGACATACAGCCAGAGAGTGAAAATTCAAATTCATCTATATCAATATATTGTCTGTGACTTTAATCAGCTCTTAATCTCATAATCGACAATGCATTCATGAAAATATCGATTAGCGGTCGATTAAAACTGTCGTTGTAACAGTTGCTTGTTTTGGTACTGTAAACATTGTCTAGTTCTGTCACTTTTATATATATTTATTAATTGAAATAAAATTCATGCGCACTTCGCATAAAAATACACTAGAAAAAATCTAGCAACATCTTACTCTTCATAGAGAACGTGACATCTATTATTGACAGATTAGATTGGACAGACGAAGTGGACAGACGTAATCTACGGGATAAAATAGTGGCGGAGCAAAAGAAATTACGGAATAGTCAGTGTTTGAGAATAAAAATAAAACAAAATTGGAGAGTGTCGTCCGATAGAGCAAAACAATAATTTTCGAGCATATTCTGCAAAAGAAAACGAAAGATAATCAGAAAAACAAACAAATTTGCCAAGAAAAACTGCGAAATAAACTTTGGTTTAATTTTGTTTTATTTATAAAATTTGTGTTAATAAACTTTTATCGTTTGACCACTGAGACGAGCTCTCTTTAAATAATTATTATGGATATACTGAAGAAAATGTTCCAGCAAAACGAGGAAGATGGAAAGGAAAGGGAGTAAGTATTATAAAATAACAAATATATGTTGTGTGTCTTCTAATAATACGTCTTTTTTGTAATTTTGTTTTTGCATGCATATATTGCATAAAGGAAAATTAATGTTTCGCTAGAACCCCCCATACACAATATATATGAGGGTGGCCAGCTGATTGGGAAATACACTTTGTCCATACCAATAAGATCGATGATAGCACCTGACTGGAAGTCACATATATTCCTTTTTTTTTGTTCATTTTTAAAATATTCTTCCTTCTTCCGGTGCTTCTTGGGCTACCGAAGGGTTTTGTGTGTGTATTTTGTGGACCATTTAAGTGTAGACAATTTCATTGTTATTGTTGCAATGATTCCATGTTAAGGATTTGAACTAAGAGTATATGCATGACTGGTTGATTGATGGAGGCTGCGCACTGATTATATGCTTGAAGGAAGCATCAATTTAAAATGTATATTGCAGAAATTTATAGATTTTAAGAGGTGCTACTGTTAGATTGACATGTACGAATATTTTGGTGTATTCACAGGTTTCGCTGCATACATACTTATGGACGAATGTTAAGAGCGACTTAATATTTGTTTTTATTTGCACCACCAAAGGTTGGGAGTATATTCCTTTTAAAATTCTATTCACAAAATAGAATAGAATGTTATATTCTTGATCGTCGTAAAAGTCCTAGACTATCCAGCCGTGTCCGTCCGTGTGTCTGTTAAAATACACAACATTCTTTAGCATGTTAAGTTCGAAAAAGCACTACATCGTACCCGATCTCCCGATATAATGACTTGGGCTCACAAAGAAAGTATTTAATAACCGTACAAGGAGTTATATTAGAACCCTCGAAATCCATGGCAATGTCGTCTACTCAGACCCGGTCCGGCACGGGCACCACGCGGTCTAGTACTTTAAGCTCTGATCGGCGTGGTTTTCATTTTTATAACGAGAAGCTTGGCTGCGAGCTTCCGGTCGCGTCCACAGTTTGCAGATAGTGAAATGCTCCATACGGAGTAGCTGCAATTACAGTCGTGGACAATCGGCGGTATGGAGCGAAGAGTTGGTAGAGCTTACATGTTGGTAGAGACATACCCACAGATTCCAGCATCCCTGGAATGTGTAGGATAGTTCCTAGTCCCTGGGATATCGCTGCTGCCCGGCACCCGGCACCCAGATCATTTTGAATTTTGAACCGTTCAGCCATCTCGTTGGGAGATCTGCGATAGTCGAGGGCGATTTTTGTGTTCAGAAACACGTTCTCAAGGGATTTAATGGCTGCCGGGCTGTCTGAGAAGATATTTATGTTAATCGGTAATGACATTTTATCTTAGCCACATGCTTAATTGCAAGAATCTCTGCTTGATACACAATGCAGTGGTCGGGTAACCTTTTCGTTATGACCAGTTCTAGATCTTTAGAGCCCACCTGGTCGTTTAATTTGGAACCATCCGTATAGAATGTAATTTCTGTTACCAGGCATATCGTAGTTCCAATCGATTCTATCAAGAATAGTGGGTGGTACAGTAATTTTTACCAAAAAAGTAAGGGGCATAACCACCGCTTATCCAATCCAATCCCATCCCCGATGATACAATCCCATGGCAGCCGGTTGTACGCACCGGATTGACCCGATGGAATCTTCATCGGCAAGGACTGCCGCCTCAGTGTACGTGTTCGTCTTTTTGCGTCATGGGAGAGGCACATCCTGGAGTGCCTTCTCCGTATGCTTCTGGTCCGAGCCGGGATTGAAAAGAACCCCGGACCCCGGTTCTGTTCCGTTTGCCAGAACCGCCTTCATCATCGGTCAGTGTCGGTGAGGTGTAACCGGTGCCTGGAGTGGGTACATTTCCGTTCTTGCTCTGGCCTAACTTCGCTACGGGAGTATAGTCATACTGGCTATGTCGCTAGGTGCTGTGCGAACATAGCCAGCAGTGGGTCACAAGCGTCGCCGTCGTCGCCTTCGGCGTCCTCGTCGTCGGACTATGTGACCCCCCCGACCTCTCCCGTACGGCAATTTATGCAACGACAGCACCCTAGCCCTACTATTGCCAGGCCAGTGTCGGGAAATGTATCGTTCTTGCAGTTAAACTGCAATGGACTGCGAGGCAAGATTGATGAGATTGTAGATTTTATGAGTCGGAAGAGCATATCGGTCGCAGCGATCCAGGAGACAAAGCTGACTAACACCTGCAGCTTGCACAGTTGTCACGGCTACAATGTGCTACGTAAGGATCGCTCAAGGAATGGAGGTGGGGGATTGGCCTTCGTTATACACCATTCCGTGCAGTATAGACCTATCTCGCCTGCGCTTGACGCTAGTGACCCATACATGGAATGTATGGGGGTAGCAGTCAGGTCTGGTACTGCCGAGATAGAGATATACAACGTGTATATACCGCCGGTTGGTAGCTGTGTCCCGATTAATGGCCAGGCCTACAGCCCCGACATAAGTGGGTTGCTATCTGGCCATAGTCGTCTGGTTCTGGGGGATTTTAATGCACATCACTCGTCATGGCATTCTCCCCTAGGTAACGACCAGCGTGGCATAGCTTTGGCAGAGCAGATAGATAGCTCCACGTTTTGCACGGTGAATGAGGATGCCCCCACTAGGATTACGAGGAGGTGCAGCAGCTCGCCAGACATCTCAATCGCATCCCCTGATCTCCTGAGTGACGTATCCTGGCAAGCCGTCATCTCTTTGGGGTCAGACCACCTCCCCATAATCCTCACCATCGACCGACCACCCGACTTCATAACCTCTGAGCGCCGGACGTTCATCAATTACAAGAAGGCCAATTGGACTGGCTTCAGAGAGTATACCAATCGCCGCTTCAACGAACTGCCACCCCCCTCTGATGTGCTTGTGGCCGAGAGGAAATTCCGAGACATCATCAACGCAGCAGCCGCTCGCTTTATACCAGCCGGTCGAATATCGCAAGTGCGACCCAATTTCCCGGTGCAAGCAGTGGTACTCGCAGACGAGCGTGATGGGATTCGTGCTATGGACCCCGCTAACCCCAGAATCAGCGAGCTGAATCTGGAAATAAACAGGGTAGTCAACGAACATAAGCGGAATTTGTGACTGGAACACTTGGAGCAATGTAACTTAGGCACCGGTGCAGGCAAATTGTGGGCCACTGTTAAGTCTCTCTCGAACCCCGGTAGACGGGACGACAGGACCTCAGTCACTTTTGGCGAGTTAACCGTGACTGATCCGAAGAGATGCGCCAGGTTGTTCAACCGTCAATTTATTGTGCATCCCGAGAGAGACAGGGCAAGGAGGAGAGCCATTCGCCGTATTCGTGGTCTCCGAGCCGATGAACAGCCATCACAATTTACCGTGGGCGATGTTACGAATGTCATCCGTGGCGCCAAACCTTCCAAGGCGTTGGGCCCCGACGGAATCTCTACATTGATGCTGAAGAATCTGGATTTACCTGGAGTTGAGTACCTTACCACTGTCCTTAATCTGTCATTGAACACTCTTATAGTTCCCGATGTCTGGAAAATGGGCAGAGTGATCCCGCTACTGAAGCCTGGTAAAGACCCGAGTTTGGGAGAGTCGTACAGACCGATCTCCCTTCTCTCACCAGTGGCTAAGACGCTTGAGGCATTACTCCTCCCGAGCCTCGTAGGAGAATTTCCATTCGCCGAGCATCAACACGGATTTCGGAGACTGCACAGCACAACAACAGCTTTGCATGCCATCACCACACACATTTGCCGTGGCTTCAATCAACCCAGGCTATGTGATAGGACGGTCCTCGTGGCACTGGACCTATCGAAGGCATTCGACACGGTCAGCCATGCCAAATTATTTGAGGACATCGCCAACACGTCCCTCCAGCCAGGCCTGAAACGTTGGGTCGCGAATTATCTGTGTGGCCGCCAGTCATTTGTGGAATTTAGGGATAAGAAGTCAAAACACCATAGAGTGAAACAGGGAGTTCCCCAAGGTGGGGTGATATCTCCGGCTCTGTTTAACCTCTACCTATCCTCCATCCCACCTCCTCCAGACGGCATAGAGATCGTATCATATGCGGACGACTGTACGATCATGGCATCAGGCCCCCCACCCATTGATGACATCTGCGATAGGTTGAACGTCTACCTCAACGAGCTTGCCTCATATTTCGCTGCAAGAAATCTGAAGATATCCGCCACCAAATCTTCAGCCACACTGTTCACTACAAATACGCGTGAGGTGAATTCTGAGCTGACTGTGATGGTAGATGGAGAAATGATTCCGACCATCAAGTGTCCCAAAATACTTGGCGTCACATTTGACAGCTCCTACACTTTCTCCCCACATGCCACAGCAATCTGCAATAAAGTCAAAAGTAGAAACAAGGTCCTCAAGTCACTCGCTGGCAGCACTTGGGGTGCAGACAAAGAAACCTTGTTGACCACGTACAAAGCAATTGGCCGGTCTGTGGTAAGTTATGCAGCGCCAGTGTGGTCACGTCAACTTTGTGACACGCAGTGGAATAATATTCAGATCTGTCAGAATGCCGCCCTCCGAACTGCGACGGGCTGTCTGCTTAGTTCTCATGTGGACCACCTCCATCAGGACACAAAGATCCTACCAGTGCGAAGACATAACTACATGCTGTCTAAGCAATACCTTTTGGGCTGTTATCGCAGAAATCATCCAAATCATCATCTTGTGGATAGATACCCACCGCCCAGAAGCCTTAAGGTTGATCTACACGATCTAGAGCGTGAGGTCCAGCGCTACAAGAGAGAACCTCTAGATCAGGCGGCATATCAAGCGGGTCTGAACAACATTCATGCAGACACGGTAGCAGACGCGTTAATTGGCTACCGGGTGAATGTAGTCCTTGGAGAACGACCGCCACCCATTGCACCCGAAGAAATCGACCTCCCCCGGCAAACCAGAGTGGTTCTGGCTCAATTACGTTCCGGCAGATGCAGCCGCCTCAATTCCCACAGAGCTAGGATTGATGCCGACGTGCAAGATGTATGTCCCGATTGTAACCAGGGACCGCACGATACACGTCACCTGTTTAACTGCCCGGCCAGACCCACTCGACTCAGACCCAGATCCCTGTGGACACACCCCATCTTAGTCGCGGAGTTCCTGGGTCTTGACACTCAACAGAATCAAGCAGACGAAATATAGTACACAATAAAGTGCTACAACAACAACAACCACCGCTGATAAATTTTTATGGTTTCCACTTTGGGATTTGAACCCAGGCTTTCGGCGTCATAGGCGAACATGCTAACAATTCCTACAGAACAAGGTCTGATGTCAACGTGCGGGATGTGTGTCCCAATTATGACCTGCGACGTCACGTCAATTGTTTAACTGCACCTAGAGAAAACAGCGAAAAACGAGACAGCAGTAAGTTTTTGCTGAAACAGCAAATATTTTCTGCTGTTTTAGACGCCAAGAAGTTGAAATTAGATTTGAATTTTGAAAATATTTCAAAAACTTTTATGTTGCCTGTTATCTTTAAGTATTAGAGGTATAAAGTATATATTTTGTTCTAATTTTCTAAAATTTGAAAATATTTTAACGATTTCAAATAATAGCAAACAAAATATTTACTAAAATAGCTATTAAAAAAAATTTTCCCACATAATGTGTATAAACATATGGGAAACTTGGTTAACTCGAAGCCTTTCGGGTCGACGCAGTCCGAGTTAAGGGAGTGAGCGACAAATCCGCATGCAACATTGTGGAACAGCGAAACGGTCGGTAGAACGGCGACAATCCTATGGGGGGATCCAGATCATGAGTAGACGAGGCTATTACTGAAAGGAAGTAAGAAGGAGGTCAGTATAGCTATTGGTATCATATCGGGACACATAGGACTACGAGCCCACTTATGTAAAATCGGTGCGGCAAGTGATAGCATGTGTAGAGCATGCAGGGAAGATGATGAAGACGTTGGAGCGTTTCCTTTGTCATTGCCCGGGTTTCGCATCTAACAGATACCGGGACTTAGGTGGATACACAATACCAGACATGAACCAACTTAGTGGAGTGGTAATGAAAACAATTAAGGATTTTGTAAGTAGCACGGAATTCCTAACTATAAATTTTCTTTTTAGAGGTTACCTTATAGTTTAAAGAGCGCACACAAGTCGATTACTGGCTTTGGTGTATGTCCATAGTGACATGGGGCGGATTAATATCTGCTCCCTCTTTTCAACCTAGAATCAGGCCATAGTAAGAAGTATTTAGATATATATTGCCTACAAATGTAACAATGCC
Organism: Stomoxys calcitrans; assembly: GCF_963082655.1. Taxonomy (NCBI): domain Eukaryota; kingdom Metazoa; phylum Arthropoda; class Insecta; order Diptera; family Muscidae; genus Stomoxys; species Stomoxys calcitrans. The sequence continues at coordinate 91,923,738 of NC_081554.1, forward strand.
TCTATACTCTAATGCATGAAACACATGAAACAGTGTTAGAATTATTAATAATTAAGAAATGCAATTTATACGGGGACTTAATTAATAGGTTTGCTAAATAAAGTATAAAACCAACAAAGTGAAAGACAAATATTTTTCCGTTGTATTTATTTTCAATTCACACTCGACATTAAATCCTACGTGCAATGATACTTGATTTTTTTTTTATAAAGTAAAAATATGCACACTGATTTAAAGAATTTTCTCAATATTTTTTTATTGCTCTTTCTCATTATAAAAATTAATTATTGATTTTTTCAATATTATTTCAATATGCCAAGAACAATTTGTAAATATGCTCTTGAGATTTCTACTTACATACGTTTTTCATCGTCATTTAAATACAGTTCTCTGGCCAAAGATGAATTCCGTAAGCCTCAATGGTTCGAAGAAGCTGAAACCGATGATGAGCTATTTGACGATGATCGTAAATTTGCTTTTCAAATATTCACCAATCCCATGGAACTGCAAAAGCATTTTGAACGTCAAATGCAGCAGATATTAGAGGCCGTAAGCGAAATGGAAGGAGGTAAATTACTTACACGTCTATCAGAGCCAACCGCATACATTTACGTTAATGAGAAGCTTTAAATTATTTTTATACTTTGTGTGCTATGTTTCCAGATAAGGGTGTCGTTGTTGAGAAGAATATAAAGGAAAATTACTTGAAACCCGGATTTGAGAGTGAAATTTTGAAGGAATTTGAAAATCAAAAAAATTGTTATTTTGATACGGATTTGGATGGAGAGTAAGCATCAATAGATATTTATTTTGTATAGTTGTATGAAACGCCAGAATTGAGGAAGGTAGCAGCATGCATCAATCACACATTCGTTTTTGTACCTTTTAACACAAACTGTGTCGCGCCTTATCAAATCTCAAGTCCTTGGGTTTAACGAAACTATTTTTTCTTCTGCAGGATCTATCCAGACCAGTTACATTCTCTACTTCAAAGATTTGCTAATGGCGAGGGGGAAGTCATAAAACATCTAAAGGATCCTGAAACTCCGGGGCATATTTTGCCACGCAATGATAATAAATCATTTCGCAATTGGATGCACAAGCCGAAGTTAAGTGATGAGGAAATAATCATGGGGAAAATTCATGGAACCTTAGATGAAGGTAACCAACATAAACCTGCTCCTCCGCCCTCTAATATGATGCCACGTCGCCCGGATATTATGACCCCCATGACGCCGATGATGCCGAGGGGATCGTTTGGTGGTGGCGCCTTTGAAGGTGCCTATCATGTAAGTAATACCAAATGTAAGGGCCACAAACCTTGTTTGAACATTCCTATAAATAATAGATGTGTTATGATTTAGCCTTATTCGTTCGTAAGGACAATGTAATAGGTCTTTTAACTTACATACTGTTTTGACAATACACTATCGGACTTCTTGATATAGCCCTACGGAAACCGATATCCCTATATGCCATATAGAGCTTATAAAACACGTAATTTTCATCCCATTATGGCGAAATTTGGTACAATGATTTATTTTCGGTACCCGGACAAGTATTGGTTAGATCGGACAATATTTGGATAGAGTTGAACTCATAAATGTTGCTAAAATTGTAGGATTAAATTGTTTCAGACCTCTCATCTTTCTTAAAGAATATGGTTCAAATGTGCTAATAGTTCGATATAGATATGTTGACTAATGATAAGGGACCTACTTTTTATTACCGAGTCCAAACGGAGTGCCACATTGAGACACTTCTTGGGGAAAATTTTTCACTTAGCTTCAATCCATTGTATAGAACCTCACAAATGTCGTCACGGTAGGGGAAAACTACGGCTGAAAATTTTGTTTCTAATGTTCTCGCTAGGATTCGAGCCCAGACGTACAGCGTCATAGGCGAACATGCTAACCTGTGCGCCATGAATAATAGGCTCGTCTTTTCACGATCCGAATAGCCCCCTAAGTTTTTCGTCGTCCTACCGACCATGTCACTGTTCCAAAGTGCTAAAGTGACTTGGACACCATCGACCGGATTCGGATTAACCGGTTTATCGTCACCTTTTTTATTCCCCTTACTCTACAATGTCTTGCTAGCCATATAATGCGTATCCAAGACTGTTCGTGACCTTAGATTTAGATTTAGATTTATTTGTTCGTTTTCACATACAACAAGATAACAATGATCTTATAATTACTGTATGTGAGATATCAATGACATTTAACACAGTTCAACAGAGATTAGTAGTATATAAAGTAACATTTGTAATATATAATTAATTAACAAATAATTTTGACAATATAAACATTATTTAATTAAGACATTATCAATATTAAGATTATTTAAAGATTTTTCTGTAAAGCTTTTTTAAATGAATTTGCGTTGCAAATAGATTGTATTGACAAGGGTAGTGAGTTCCATAGGCGGATCGCATTTGTTAGATATTGCCATTGTGATATCAAAAGACGATATCGAGGCATCACCAATAGTATCCTTCTGTTTGTTCTCCCAAATTGCAGCTTTTGGTACAGGTATTCTGGACATTTTTCATAAATGATTTTATGCAATAGTAACAGATTTTTTATATCTAGAAAAACGCCAAATTTCATATTGCATAAGCTTTTTTCATAGGGTGAACAGCTCTCGTATCGATTTAGGCCATGAACATATCTTATTATTGCATTGTGAGCTGTCTCCAGTCGTCTAGTGCTCCTAGAGTCACATTTACTAAACAGTTCACTTCCATAGCAGAGCACAGGCAGTAAGTACGTTTTAGCCAAAAGGAGGCGAATGTGTTTTGGCGTAAACGATTGTATTTGGTACAGTGTTCTTAGCATACCAAATATTTTTCCAGTAGTCGCAACTATGTGATCGGTCCATGTCAGTGAGTTATTGAAAGTTATACCAAGATTTTTAGCCTTTTCGACTAGCTGTATGTGTTGCTCACCAATTAATATATGTTCTTCAGTAATAATATTATGGTTGCGATTTGAAATTAAGATGCAGTTTGATTTTTTAGGGTTTATGTTAAGATAGTTGGCATGAGCCCAGTTGGAAATAATGCCCAAATCTTCATTTATTTTTAAAAAACCTTGACGTATTTCAGGTTTAGCAAAACTCAGATAGAGCTGGACATCATCAGCGTATATATGTATAGAGGAGTATCTGAGCCGTGGTGGTAGGTCATTTATGTACATCGAGAAAAGCAGTGGTCCCAAAATCGAACCCTGCGGTACACCCTTATTCAATTGAAGAGATTTGGACATTATATCCTTGACTACAACCGACTGAGTTCTTTGGCAGAGATAGTTTTTAACTAACAATACAGCAGATGCAGAAAAATTAAAATAGTGCTTCAGTTTCAAGCACAACAGCTCATGGTTAACACAGTCAAAAGCTTTTGAGTGATCCAACAGTACTAGGCAAGTAGCCAGTCCATCATCAATATTTGACCTAATATCTTCGGTAACATCGATTAAAGCAGTAACACAGCTGTGTCTTGGCCTAAAGCCAGACTGTTTGCTGGATAAGAGGCGATGCTCGTTTAAGTATGCGCTTATTTGCTTGTGAATTATCTTTTCAAAAGCTTTTGAGAAGAAAGGCAGAATTGATATGGGACGATATTCATTTCCATTTTTCGATTTTGGCACAGGTATAACTTTTGAATGTTTCCATGTGGTCGGATATATGCCAGTTGTTAGAATTGTGTTGAAGAAGTATGTGATATACGACAGTGTGTATGGTAAGGTGGATTTTATGAATTTTGGGTGTAGGTTATCCAAACCAACTGCATTTGATTTTATACTCATGCAACCCTCATAAACATCAATAGGCCGAATACATGCAAATTCAAAAGTTGTAAAGTCAGGAAATGCTGGTGTGTTTGATATGACATTTATTGGGTTTGTTTCTATATTATTATCTTCAAGATATGTTGTGCTGTTTAGGAAAGATGCGTTCAGTTCATCAGGATTTGCTTACCGTCCTGGTTGTTATTGCCCCTATGGCAATTTTACTGTCCGTTCACACTCGACGTCCTCGCATTAGCTCCACAACACTTCAAGCATTCTGTGATCGCCCGAAACTCCGCCTCCAGAACTATATTATGGTCAGACAGTCGGAAACACATCTCAGTCTCTGGGTTCTCAATGTAGGCCCCCAGGATGCCTCTGTCCTACATCCGTGTAGAATGAGCTTCCGGATGCCAATATCAGAGTTCCGCCAATACAATACTGTGCCTCTGGCAGCAGTTCCTTGCACTTTACCTCAAATGTTGTCTCAGGTATCCGATTCGAAACCTCTCCCATTCTTTCCAGGTTCCCTCGATTATACTGCGAAAGTATGACCTTCTCCTATTCTCTATTCATTCTCCCATTGTCTTAAGTCTCATATTCGCAGTCGCTGTCTCACACTTACTGACTGTCCCTTGTGTCACTGAAAATGAGCGGTTTTCGTTTGCTCCTATGTCAAAGCAAGCTGATTTCATAAAGGAAAAATAGATGTTTGAGTGATTCGAGTCACTCACAGTGACACAAAGTTAGTGGGACAGGCAGTTAATCTGTATGTCTTTCGTCGCCAGGAAATGCTGTTGAAGCGTTCAATATGCAAGTTTTGGCGACGTCTCAATCGGAGTGGAAAAGTGCCTCGACAATTGGTTTGAGCTCAATGACAAGTGAATAAATCCTGCTGGAGGATACTTTAAACAATAAAAACAATTTTAATGAAAATAATTTCCATTTTTATTATTAGTCCAGAAATTTACATAGCATCCCCCGTATTAGAAAACTATATATACATGCAAAATAGAAGTTCTTAAGCCATTATATCTTTAGAGAACTTAATTATATAGTATAACACAACCGCGTTTGCCAAATAATAGATGGCACATTTTTGATTTTACATAAAAATTCGGATTCTCTCTAAGCAATGAAGATGGGCGTTTTGTTCTCAGCGGCATGCACAAGTGTAGATTCATTGTTCCTCTTCTATCTCTGCTAGGATTTTCCCTTTAAGGCTCCTTGAGGAATTTTATATTATTATTAAGGTAAGTGACGTCCTTTCTGCTCAAAACCAAGGAACGTATTGCGAACTGCTCAAATACAAACAGCATGCCTAGGTCAAGGGACGGTCGGTGGAGACTGCCCTGCACGAGGTTGTGCATAAAGTAGAAGAATCCTTCGATGCCAAAACGTACACCCTGGCGGTATGTATTGACATCGAGGGGGCTTTTAACAATGTGCGAACCGACACACTGATCCAATCCTTAGACCAGTACCGGTTGGACCCGGTCCTTAGAGACTGGATAGATAAACCATATGCTAAGGAAAAAGTGGATAAATTGTGTGTCCCATGGCATAAATCTAAGGGAGAAAGCGGCACAAGGCACGCCACAGTGGGGAATTTTATCGCCACTCGTATGGGTCACCACCATAAATGACCTATTACGAATGCTGACTGAGGAGGGATTTGAACCCGTCTGCTATGCAGACGATGTTATAATGCTTCTAAGGGGTAAGGATCCGAATGAACTATGCAGAAGGGCCGAAAGGGTCTTGCATATGGCATATGAATGGGATAGACCCAGAGGTCTCAATGTTAAATGTTCACGAGGAAGACGAATGTGTGCCAATTTAACGCACCACGTTTCCTTAATAAGACTATTTCGATATTTGACAAGGTCAAACACTTAGGTTTGATCTTGGACAGGAAACTGAATTAGAAGAGTAACATTCAAGCGCGTACTGAGAACCCTCACAGATGTTGGGCACTATGTAGACGGACCGTAGGCTCGAAATGGGGCCTGAAGGAGGTCAGTATAGCTAATGGCTTCATAACGGGACACATCGGATTACAAGCTCACTACTTTTTTAGCATTTAGAGCGCACAACAAGCCGATTACTAGCTTAGGTTTATGTCCATAGTGGCATGGGGCGGATTAATATCTGCACCCTCTTTTCAACCTAACCTAAGCTATGTGTCTTAAGACATGATTGGTGTGGAACACCTAAGCAAGCAAGCACCAAACATCCATTTTATTGGTGCATTTTGTTGTTTTAATATAAGAAACATGTTTTTCGACGTCTTAAGATTATTTTTTTTTCCAGTCGCTTAAAATAAAAACCTAAAATACAACAGTTTAAATTTTCGCATAATCTTGTTATGGCGGGGAGCCAGTGAAAATGAATTAGGCTAAGAATTTTACATCTTTTGTAACTGTGAAGTATTTAACTTTTTAATGTATATTTAGGAGTATATATCGTTGTAATACGTTTTTTTTTGGCTGAGGAGGCTTATGTATTACTACTAAAAAAAATGAAAAGCTTTAATAGACCACGAATTTACGCATTCATGCTCAAACAAATTTGTGATCATAATAAAAAAAACAACAACATTTTTACCATTTTTCTTTACTTTTTATAATTTTTCAGGGTCCTAAAATGTTCAGTCAAAGTGTTATGACTAAAACCATACGCAAGCCAGATGGAACGTATGAAACTACAAAAATTACCCAAGACTCCCAGGGTAATAAAACAACAACTGTAACACGTACGGTAGATGGTAAAACTGAAACAAAAACAACTCACGATGGCATTGGTGGCACCAAAAACGAGGTTATGCTGCAATCGCCTCAAGAAGCTCAAGTCTATTCGGACCGCAATGTGTATGTATCCAAAGAAGGATATGCCTTACCACGGAATCTCTGGTGACCAGTGGTTGGCCAATTGCAGATAACTGATAATTTGCAAAATACTACTACTATTATTATTATCATCACAACTAATATGCAGCAGCAGCAGCAAAAAGAAACCTTGCGTAAAGCCCCTCTATTTATGGACACTTCATTAGCTCTTATTGTAGTTATTATTGTAGTAATGAAGGCTTTAGCTTCTTCTAAATCAACAGCCACAGCAACTATTTATTTATCAACTACACCCGTCGTCGTCGTCGTCATCGTCTCCAACGATGTTTTAGTTTATAGATTACCACGTATTTGGTGTTTTAGATGAAGAAAATCTTATTGAGAAACACAGTATGAATTCAAAAGCCGTAGAAACTAAACGGACATTTTACTGCTACTACTACTACTACTACAATTTGTTACAAAATAATAATGACTTTTTTCAGTTTAAAGGTGAAACAAAATCAGTCATTGTCGTTTTTGTTAAAAATTGTATTAATATTGTTTGAAGCGTCTCACATATCGATCGAGATACATCGGTGATGATGCATTGTACTTTGTGATGGGATGCCGCGCATGCACCGCCCCATCTTTTGTGCAGCAGCAATCCAACAAGCAACCAACAACACTTGAGATAACGAAGCAACAACGTATGAACGAATGCAATATGAACTGTAGAAGATATTTATATATATTTTTTCGAATTACAAAATACTCTACGTTCTCATATGATTTGTATAATTTCTGTTAACCCCAAGACAGGTTTGAATGGGTATCTGAATGAAATCCCTCATCCAGCATAGTTCGGTTCGGAGAAGTGGAAATGTTAATGTATTCAAAGAAGGCAGCAAAAGGATGGAAAATTATTCCCAGAAGATAGAACTTTGTGGCTTTTTACACATTGACACACACACATACATATATGATTTATGTAGAACAGCAAACCAAAGTTTTGATGTGTATTTTAATGTTATCGTTTCTAAGATTTCAATCATTGTAAGCGACAAAAACAAACAGCCATTCTCATGAATATCAGCTAAAGACATTCACGCGCATACAGTCAATCAATCGTCTGTCGTCTCAATAACGAAACAAAACGCTCATCTAAAATACCAAAAACAAAATCCATTATCATTACTAAAAGTAAATGACATTTTTAAGTATAAATCTCTCTTTCCCTTTATAAAAACATATTGATGTTAAACTATTATTTGAAATATCTCTTAATAAAACGAAGCTCTTTAATCCCTTAAAAACCCGCATATTGAAATCATGTAGTTGAACAAATTTGAGAATACCTATTTATTTTTGAGTTATTGTTCACATTTATTTTATTTATGTTCAACAAATGTTGTGTTACGTATAAATTACAACAAATTGAATTTGTTTTTCTAACTTTTCCGTTTTTTTGTTTTTCTAACTTTTCTTTTTTTTTTTTTGTTTTTCTCTATATAATAATTTATTTAATTGACTATAAGATTTTGAAAAGGAATTTCGATTGTTTTTTAGGACCGTAATATCGTAAAAAATATATATTATAGAAGATTTATAGAAAAAGTGTGGCAATGTAAAAACACATTTCTTCCATAAGCCTTCTATAATCAATATAAAATAAAGTTTTACTTTTTAAGTTCAAAAATGTATAGTTTTTTTTTCAATTGTGATTAATGATTTTCAAAAAATTCCAAATTATAAGTATACTTAAAGACATGAAATTTATTTTTAGTTTAAGACTATAGTAGACTTTTAGTTTGTTTTTTTTCTTAAGTTGTAGTTTTACTGTAGTCACATAGCAATAAAAATATTTTTTGAAAAATGCAAAGCAAAGAGTGCAGTCTTCGATTTTTGATTTGTTTTTATTTTGACTAGCAGGTAATCCAACCTGGTTTACCTCAAAAAATGCATAAGAGAAAAGTAAAAGCGCGTTAAGTTCGGCCAGGCCGAATATTATAGAGTACTAGCTGACCCGGGGCCGCTCCGCTGCGCCTTCTTTGACTTTATATGGAACAAAAGTTTCCTTGGAATATTTATTTTCGACAATTAAAGAGCTTTTATTGAAATACAACGCTACGAAAATAGTATATCGCTTGACTAACAGTTTAACAACATAAGTGCCTTTATCTGAATTCCATATGATCTATATTGGCCTACGAATTTAAGTTTTGATGTAAGGTGTACACCATTCTTAAAATACTTTATTTAAGCCCGATATTCTCATGATATCTGATTTAGGGATGTTTTTGGGTCTGGGTTGGTCCTCCAGACACTTGGCCCTGAAAAAATATCAGCATCGTGATCTTCTTTCAAATACCATTTAGTGTACACGATGAGGCGTCCCCCAAACATATGGCTCCAAAATTCGTTTTCTAATCTCAAATACCTTTCATTTGAGCCACATATTGGCATGGTCGAAGAATTTTTACCCTATGGGGGGTGTTTTGGGGAAGGGGTGATGCCCCAAATTCATGGTCCTACATTTGGATATCAAATTCGTATTCCACTCCGAAATACCTTTATTTGAGCCCCATATTGCGGTGATCAGTAAAAAATTGCTGTTTGTGGGGTATTTTGGGAAAGGGGTAGACCCCCAGAAAATTGGTCCCGAAAGTGGGTATCAATTCTTGCTCTACCCCCCAATACCTTTCATTTAAGCTCCACATTGACATGTTCGATAAATATGCCCGATTTAGGGGTGCTTTGGGGATTGGGGTGGTCTCTCAAACACTATGCCCGAAAAATATATCAGCAACGTGCTCAATTCTCATATATCCGGTCCGGCTTGGGGTATTGGTCGTAAAAACTATAAATATTTAGTTCCACTCTTTAAAACCCAAATTGTCTTGGTGAGCAAATACGTCCTATTTGGGGGTTGTTATGGTGGTGGGATGTCCCTAGAAAGGTGGCCCTTAATGTTGATATCAGATACGTGGTCTACTCCCAAATACCTTTAATTTGAGCCCCATATTTCCATATTCGGCAAACATGAGTTGGCCTTGAAAATATATATCGAATTCGTGTTCTACTCTAAAACCCCTCTTATTTGAGCTTCATTTTGCAATAGTTAGCAAATACTTCCTATTTGGGTGTTGTTGTGGGGGTGGGGTGGCCCCATAGACACTTCTAGAATATTGATATCAGATTCGTGCTTTACTCACAAAGACCTTTCATTTGAGCCCCATATTGCTATGGTCGTAAATTTGTCCCCTTTGGGGGTTGTTTTTGGGAAGAAGCGGTCCCCCCAAACACTTGGTCCCATATTTGGATATCGCATTCAAATTCTACTCCCAAATATCTTTTATTTAAGCCCCATAATCCCATGGTCAGTAAATAAGTCCTGTTTGGGGGGTGTTTTGGGGAAGGGGTGGACCCCCAAAAACGGGGTTCTACATTTGAATATTAGATTAGTATTCTACTAGCAAATACCTTTCATTTGAGTCTCATATTGCCATGGTCGGTATATATGTCCGATTTAGGGGTGTTTTGGGGGTTGGGGTGGTCCCCCTAACACTTGGTCCGACAATTGGATATCAGATACGTTTTCTTATCCTAAATACTTTTCATTTGAATCCCATATTGTCGTGATTGGTGTAAATATATGTTTGGTAGGTTTTAGGGTGGGGCAGCCTCCCTAGGTACCCTATCCGAAATTTGGATACCAAATTTTTATTTTTAGGGTACTACATGAGAGCACGCAAAATTTCGCTTAAATCGCACCATCCATCTCCTAGATCTGGAGTTTCTGTAAATTAGGGTAAGGGGGAGGGTCCACCCTCCCTTCAGATATCAAAAAATGTAGTGCCCTATTTTCACCACGGGGTCATTATACACAATCTGTGAAAATTTCAAGAAAATCGGTTCAGCCGTTATTGAGTCTATAACGAACACACAAACAAACAAACAAACCTACAAATACAAATTGATTTTTATATATAAGTTATAAGTTTCAGATTCTTTGAATGGCTTTTTCATATATGCCATATTGCTATGGTCGTAAATTTGTCCCCTTTGGGGGTTGTTTTTGGGAAGAAGCGGTCCCCCCAAACACTTGGTCCCATATTTGGATATCGCATTCAAATTCTACTCCCAAATATCTTTTATTTAAGCCCCATAATCCCATGGTCAGTAAATAAGTCCTGTTTGGGGGGTGTTTTGGGGAAGGGGTGGACCCCCAAAAACGTGGTCCTACATTTGAATATTAGATTAGTATTCTACTAGCAAATACCTTTCATTTGAGTCTCATATTGCCATGGTCGGTATATATGTCCGATTTAGGGGTGTTTTGGGGGTTGGGGTGGTCCCCCTAACACTTGGTCCGACAATTGGATATCAGATACGTTTTCTTATCCTAAATACTTTTCATTTGAATCCCATATTGTCGTGATTGGTGTAAATATATGTTTGGTAGGTTTTAGGGTGGGGCAGCCTCCCTAGGTACCCTATCCGAAATTTGGATACCAAATTTTTATTTTTAGGGTACTACATGAAAGCACGCAAAATTTCGCTTAAATCGCACCATCCATCTCCTAGATCTGGAGTTTCTGTAAATTAGGGTAAGGGGGAGGGTCCACCCTCCCTTCAGATATCAAAAAATGTAGTGCCCTATTTTCACCACGGGGTCTTTATACACAATCTGTGAAAATTTCAAGAAAATCGGTTCAGCCGTTATTGAGTCTATAACGAACACACAAACAAACAAACAAACCTACAAATACAAATTGATTTTTATATATAAGATATAAGTTTCAGATTCTTTGAATGGCTTTTTCATATATGCAGGAGCTCTAACAAGTTATGGACCGTACATGTCATGGCTTTAAGTAGTCATAAGAAAATACCACGTTCCAAATTTCAGCCAAATCGTGTAGTAATTTCGCCCTCTAGAGGATCAAGAAGTGGAATCGGGCGATCGGTTTATATGGGTACTATTTCAAGTTTTAAACCGATTTAGATCGAAACAAAACTCTACGTGTAGAATTTCAGCCAAATTTGATAACAAGTACTCTAGAGACGCGACATTGAAAACAAACAAAAAGTCAAATTGAGCTCTATCGATTGGACCATATTTGGAACGCTTCTTGAAAGTCATAAAAAAACAAATCGGGTGTGGTAATTGCGTCTTCTAGAGGCTCAATAAATCGAGGGGTCCATTATGGATGGCAACTCAACTGTAGATGCATTGCCAGATGATAAAATCATGAAATAAAAATTTATATAAAGTTGAAAATTTTTGTCAGTTTTATTTAATATCATTGTTTTGAACTTTCAGCTATTAGGTTCATTGTAAAAAAGTATGCAATTCAATACAGAAACAGAATTTTCTATAGCTTATTTGCCCGTTGGCAACTCAACTGAATTTGAATTTGAAGTTGCAATCCATAATCGACCCACTAATCTTTAGATCAGTGTATATAACAACTATATCAGAGTATGAACCGATTTGGATCACACTTGACACAGTTGTTGGAAGTGAAAACAAAACTTCTCGTGCAACATTTCAGCCAAATCGGATACGATTTGCGCATACTATAGGCTCAAGAATTTAAGTTGGAAGATTGGTTTATATGGGGCCATACCATATATGGGACGAGTTGGCCCGTTTACAATGCAACCGACCTATAAAATTGCAAATTTTGCCCATGAACATTCCATTAAGTAACATGAGCAAACTTCTCACATATCAATGGGTGCAGTCCGATTGAAGTTTAAGCTCATTGATAAGGGGCCTCCTTTTTAAAACCGAGTCCGAACAGCGTGCCGCAGTGCGACACCTATTTGGAGAGAAGTTTTTACATGGCATAGCACCTCACAAATGTTGCCAGCATTAGGAGGGAAAACCACCGCTGAACAATTTTTCTGATGGTCTCGCCATGTTTCGAACCCAGGCGTTCAGCGTCATAGGCGGACATGTTAACCACTGCGCTGCGGTGGCCTCTCCAACCGACCTACACTTATAGGAAATGCTAATTTGCTCATGAACATTCCATTAAGGAACAGGGGCAAAATTTTCACATCAACGAATGCTGTCCGATTCAAGTTTTAAGGTCAATAATAAGGAGTCTGCTTTTCATAGCCGAGTCCGAAGGGCGTGTCGCTTTGTTAGAGGCAGTGTTGCAGATATTTGCATGTCCGGGTTCGAAACCTGGTGAGGTCATCAGCAAATTTGCATCGATGTTTATCCTCTCACTAATACTGGCGAAACATTTTGAGGTATTCAGCAGCGATATAAAGATTTATAGCTGACATGTAGACTGACAATGCAGGTTACTTATCCTTCGGTAAGAGTAGCTTATGTACCCATTCCTTTGGTTAAGAGTAGTTTACGCATCCTTTCCCTTGGGCAAGGGTAGTTCAGATCCTTTTTCCCTTGGGTAAGGTTAATAAAAGTATCTTTTCCGGTGGGTAAGGGTAGTTTAAATACCTTTTCCCGTTAGTAAGGGTTGTTTAAGGCCTAATTCTCGCATCCGCTACCGAGCGAGCTTTTGTTCGAGAATATTTTCGTTCCATAAGTACAAATTGGATCATGGCTTACAATCGTAATTTGGAAAAAAATCGATACGCCAAGCATATTTTGCCATCTCAAAGGTTAACGAAGCAAGTGGTGCTTATTAAAAAAAGTTATGTATTGGGTTGCCCAAAAAGTAATTGCGGATTTTTCATATAATCGGCGTTGACAAATTTTTTCACAGCTTGTGACTCTGTAATTGCATTCTTTCTTCTGTCAGTTATCAACTGCTACTTTTAGCTTGCTTTAGAAAAAAAGTGTAAAAAAATATATTTGATTAAAGTTCATTCTAAGTATTAATAAAAATGCATTTACTTTTTTTTAAAAAATTCGCAATTACTTTTTGGGCAACCCAATATATGTGGATTACGTCCCCTCTAGCACAGCACACGGTACTTGTTTGATGTTTGTTTTTCTGGCAGGCACAAGGAGAACAACAGCCAAATTACAATTGGATAAAGTCAGAACATTTCCATTGAAAAAATTCTGCTCCGTTAAATTTAGTGTTAAAAAAAACCAAAGTATTCCATTGCAATAACTTGAAAACGACTGTTCTGTGATATTAGTAATAAGTTTAGACTTTATATACTTCCCTCAAAGTGCAATTATTTATATTATTATATTTTCTGTGTCGTGGTGTCCAGTTTTTATAGTAATATAAGTAATTCAACGAAGATGTAAAATTAATCGAACTTCAATAAACTCTGTCCTGATGAAGTTGGAAAAAATAACCAACGAAACGTCGAGAGAAAAAATGAAAACGATTTGTTTTATTTAAAAAATCCTCAACCTGACCAAAAAAGCCCATCAACAAAACAAAAAAACGTTGTCTCTTTTGGTTTGGTCATGTTTGTAGATGATTTGATAAAAGTTAATTTTTGTCCAATTTAAGGCACCAACAACGTGAATATATTATAATTATAGTTTTATTTTATAAAAAATGGTATTATGGTTGTCGAAAGCGAAAAATCTTTATGGTATCACGTAAGTCGAATTTGACTACCAAATTTGACAAAAATAATCGATATGTAAAGCAATTGCCCTATAAGGTTGTTGTTGTAGCAGTGTGTTGTACATTGAGGCGGCAACCCTTGCCGATGAAGGATATCAACGGGACAATCCAGTATGTACAACCCCGTATGGTACTTCAGGTGTGTTTGTAGAATGAGAATGGAGCCTACATTTATATTTTTTATTACAATATATTTCTTCTTCTTGTTGTAGCACATTTTCATGTGGAGGTGTCCTCGTTGAGCCCCTGTAGAAAATGCTCGTTCCGGTCCAAAGGACCGAACGCCGCGGCAACATGGTGGCCATTGGTTATTTGAAGGCGCCGATAACCCGCCTTGCAATATCAAGCATCATAGGAACTCAGTATTTGTGTTAGAGCCAATGCCGCCCGGCCTCTTATTGAAACTCTCCGCTCGTTACCGCTGATTGTCCGCGACTGTCGTTACACCTAATTATCGATGTGTCTTTTTCCCTTGGCTACTTTTGTGGAGGATTTTATTACAGAAACCACATTTATGGGGGTTCATTAATTTGGAAGTTTTGAATAATTTGCAACGTACACGTGCTAACTCAGGTATATAGCCATCATAAAATAAGATGCGGACATTCATAAATATCTGTTAGTAAAATATTGAAAATATGTACCATAGGTTAGGTAAGAGTGGCACTCCTTTACAGACTCACTTAGACAATTTTAAGTCCATTGTGAAACCACAGTAGCGACAGACCAAGGCTTCTGGCGGGAATCGAACTCACGACCCCTGCACTGATAATCTAAGCACGCTACCAACTCGGCCACCGGGGCGCTCGTACCATAAATAGATGTTTATTGCGATTTGTGTCATTCCACACGTTCAGACATACCTGAATAACGGCAAGACATTTTCCAATCAAGTTATTGAATACAATACAACATGTCATGTAAGAAGGGCTTTTTAACACTCAGCAGAACAAGGAAATCAAGACCAAGAACCTAGCCCGGTTACAAGCACCATCAAGAAGATGCGATGTGGGAATTGTTGATGGATCGTTAAGTGAACGGAATCGCATGCCAATGAAAACCAACTTCTTTGGACGCTTTAAATTTCTTAGATCCACTACCAAAGACTGGAGAGAGTGGGGCGATTTAATTGCTATAGAGCTTAATATATCTGATCAAGCCATATGAACAAAACTAAGAAAACTTATGAAAGAAAACGAGCGCTGCAGAGGAAACAAACTTTGATCAATTGAAGAAAATTTTGACAAAACCAATGTAAAAGGCTGCACAAAGAAATATGAGAACTATTACAAACTAAAAGTTGAGAGCAAAGGCTGCATTAGTGGTAAACCTAATGGTGCCAATACCAGCAATGGGAGCAACTGTTTCCATACTAACCAACTTTGCGATACTTGATGGTTCTGAAAGTAGCACAGACTCATTCGACAACAGTCCTAGGGGGATAACAATGCAACACCAATACGTTATTTACAAGGAAGCTGTTCGTATGAAGGAGTACTTGGTAAGCACGCTTTGTCTGGGGTAGTGGGGCATGCATTGCCGGCAAACACCTTGAGAGCGTTGAATATCAGGCCGTGGTCATCAAAAGTGAATCCGAAGATGGGAAAGCTCAAACAATCGCAGAAGGGCTCTAGAATGTGTTAGATGAGTTTAACCTGCGGAAATGAGTTGTAATGATTGTTGCCGATACAGCAAGCGTGATTTAGATTTAGATTTAGATTTATTTGTTCGTTTTCACATACAACAAGATAACAATGATCTTATAATTACTGTATGTGAGATATCAATGACATTTAACACAGTTCAACAGAGATAAGTAGTATATAAAGTAACATTTGTAATATATAATTAATTAACAAATAATTTTGATAATATAAAATTATAAATAATATAATATAAAAATTAATTTGGCTCTCTTAGAGTACGGTCGTGTTCAAAATAGCTCCAAATAAATATTAATTAAACTGATTGTTTTATTATATAAATTCCACTTGTTTGTGTTTATTTATTAATAAAAATTACTGTTGTGTAGTGTATACTAGATATTGTTGGAATATTCATCTGGTTTGTGAACAAAACAAAAAACAAAAACGAAAGAAATTTTAACCAAGCAAAGTAAAACAGATAAAAGCTAAATACCATACAACAACAACAAGGTAATAGAAATATTGATCATGTCTGAAATGCCACTCATAACCATTACAACTGAAAACAACAACAACGCATCTCCTCAAGAGATGTTGTTGATGGCGCCAAAAAGAATGAGAGAGGGAGTAAGCATAAGTGAGGGTAACCTCAACAAAACTCCGCGACTCTCCCAATACGATTCCCCTCAGCGCATAATTCATCTGATTGACAAGAGATTTGAGAAACAAACAGAGCTTCTTAAATCTCTGTTAAAAGAGAGTGAATCTCGTCTCTTAAGTGTCATTGATAAGAGTATGGTTGACATAAAAGAAGAGATTGGCAAACTGAATGAAAAATATGTCAAACTGGATGACAGGGTTCAAAAGCTTGAGACACTGGCGGATAAAATTGAACATAAGCAAAGTGAAATTACTGATCTGCGTAATGAGATGTATGCAATGAAGGCTAATCAGCAAAAATTTGAGAATCAACAGGTAGCGTGCGACCTGCGGATAAATGGTATACCGTATGATAACGGTGAAAACCTTTATCAAATTTTTGCAAATATATGTGATACAATAAATATTTCTATTCCTACGATAAAGGCGATGTATCGTATGAATAATATTCGTAACCAAAATAGTGCGGCAGATCCTGTGATTATTGTGAATCTAACTACTCCGTCTGACAAAAATGTTGTCCTGAAAAACATTGCACGTTTTAGAAAATCGAATAATTCGAAACTGATTTTAACTCATGCCGGTTTTGATTCAAATAAACCATTTTATGTAAATGAAAATCTTACGAGTCACAACTACAAGATTTTTCAAAATGCATTGAAATTGAAACGACAGAAACACTTGGAGTCCGTTTTTTCACTTCGTGGATTTGTTTATGTTAAACGTACTGGAACAGATCCTCCTACTCTAATAGAGAATAACGAGCAGTTAACACAACTTTTTCGAGAAACACCAGATCGCACCATCAACGATAACTGAAATGAATCTTGCAATATCTTATAATAAGTCCCAATTAGTTTTGTTAATTTTATGTTTCTTCTTGTTATTAAGAATTTTTTATTATACTCAAAAATTTTATATGTGTTGTACAACTATATTTATTAATGCTAACTTTAATAGAGCTCATAACTACGAAGAACAAATATATACATTACCAGCATTGCTTATCCAATTGACTTGTGATGCCAAGTAATACTGCTTATGGTTCCAGAGATAATCTAAACTGTATGATTAGAATTCTTAAAAACCAGAAATCAGGATTAACGATTGTCCACATCAATGCCCAAAGTCTAAATAATAAATTAGATGAACTTCGTGATATATTTGTTAACTCTGATATAGATATAATATGTATATCCGAAACCTGGTTCCATCCTGAAATATCTGACAATTTGTACTCTTTACCGGGATATAAAGTTTTGAGAGCTGATAGGCACTCCCATGCTGGTGGAGTTGCAATATATTTAAAAAACTGTATCCACGGTACTATAAAACTGAAGTCTGAGCAAGGCAACTGTATTGAATACCTCTTTGTTGAAATAACTGGCATTTCTAACTCGTCAATGCTTATTGGATGTGTATATAGGCCCAACAGCAGCACACCGTTTGACATGCTGATATCGTGCCTTGAAAGAATATCATTACGATATAATGATATTGTTATTGCGGGAGATTTTAACAGCAATATTTTAATTGAAACGCAATTTTCTGATGCTATGGAACTTCTTGATCTGGTACCTACTAACCGCTCTGTTCCAACCCATTTTACTAATCATTCGTCTACTCTTTTGGACATTTTCTTTGTGAACTGTGAGTCAAAGGTTCTTTTATATGACCAAATTGCTGCACCGGCTTTTTCTAAACATGACTTGATATTTCTTGTGTATGACTATCACATAAATCAACAAGACGAGGCAATTACATTCCGTGATTTTAAAAAACTGAACTATAATCTTCTTAATAGCCTTACTGATAATGTCGAATGGGATTCTATATATCAGTTAAATTCTGTGGATGACCAAACAGCATTTTTGCAGCATTATATTAGCTTAATATATAGTCAATGTGTTCCTGAAAAAACCATTACCATAAAAAATCAGCAACCCCCATGGTTTAATGAACAGCTACGTGCACTAATCGATGAAAGAAATATTGCATACAAACGATGGAAACGATACAGAACAACACAACTGCATGTTGGGAAAAGCATAAACGAGGCCAAAACGCTATTCTTTCGGAAAAAATTTCTGAATGCTGTTAACAGCAGATCTAAATGGAAGGAAATTCGTAAAATTGGCATAGGAGCGAAAACAAACACCAACTTTCCGCTCAATCTAAACATCAATGAACTGAATGAGCATTTTGTATCTGTTTGCTCTATATGTCCCCATGAAAATATATATGAAAATATGAACACTGTACAAGTGGAAAATCCATTTTCCTTTTGCTGTGTAGACCAAACTGACGTTTTGAACAGCATACTCTCAATAAAATCTGATGCAACTGGAACTGACGGAATAAATCCAAGATTTATCAAAATTATCATGCCAAAATTGCTGCCATATGTAACATATATTTTCAATACTGTTCTGACCAAGTCCACCTTTCCGCATGAATGGAAGCTCGCTAAAATCATACCGACTAGAAAATCGAATAATGAATACCGCCCCATTGCAATCTTACCGTTCTTATCCAAAGCGCTAGAATGCATAATGGCGAATCAAATCGAACAATTCCTGTGCACTCAAAATCTATTATCAGAATGGCAATCTGGTTTTAGAAAAAAGAGAAGTTGCACATCTGTCTTAATAGACGTTGTTGAAAATATTAGACAAAATATGGACAACAAGATGGTATCTTTTCTCCTTCTATTGGATCACAGTAAAGCATTTGATACTGTAAACCATCAAATTCTTGTAGTCAAGCTCTCAAAACTATTTAATTTTTCCCGAACTGCCTGTCAACTGATATCATCGTACCTGTCTCAAAGATCTCAGTCCGTATATTGTAATGATATCTGGTCAAATACGCTTCATGTTCCAAATGGTGTGCCCCAAGGCTCAATCCTGGGCCCATTGTTATTCACCATGTACATTAATGATCTGCCCGATGTACCTTTAACATGTAAGATACAAATGTATGCTGATGACGTTCAACTGTATACCTGCACGAAACTGAATGACTTTCAAACATGTATTTCTAATGTAAATAATGATTTGAATTTAATATATTGTTGGGCTGTTAATAATGCCTTACGTTTAAATCCTACCAAATCTAAGCTGATCATCATACACAAAAGAAGTGTAACAATCCCTGACCAAGTTGAAGTAAAGATTGAGAACACGATTGTAAACCGTGTTCAAGCAGCAACAAACTTGGGTTTAACATTCAACTCTACCTTAACTTGGACGAATCATATAAATGCAGCTGTGGGAAAAGTTCGTGGTATGCTGCGGAATATGTGGGCAGCTCGTCTGTCAACTCCTTTCGAAATTCGTATGCTACTTGCTAAATCTTACTTAATCCCAACTCTTCTATATAATTGTGAATTATTTGCAAGTTGCAGTGCTGATGACAATAGGAAAATCAAAGTTGCCTACAATGATATTGCACGATATGTATACAACAGACCACGGTATGACCACATATCACAATTTGCTTATCAGATTTTTGATCTTTCAGTTGAAAATTTACTAAATGTTAAATGCTTGCAATTACTACATAAGGTTATTTATAACAAAGAACCTGAATATCTTTACAAACACCTACAATTTGCTAGATCAAATCGAGGGCGCAAACTGATTCAACCTAGATTTGAATCTCAAATCACTGAAAGGCAATTTATTGTAAACAGTATTCGTCTCTGGAACACCCTCCCATCATATATACAACTCATAAGCAATGCTATTGAATTCAAAAAGGAGCTACATGATTATTATAAGTAGAAATTGTATGTAGTCTAGTAGTATAAGTTATAATTAAATTATTTATTTATTTTTTTATAAGTTATAGTTTATAATGGAATTAATTGATGAAACTGCACTGTTGTGAACCAGCACAGTAAAATATAAGATATAATCTTGTTGTGCTTGGTGTTAAATAAATGAAATGAAAATGAAATGAAACATTATTTAATTAAGACATTATCAATATTAAGATTATTTAAATATTTTTCTGTAAAGCTTTTTTAAATGAATTTGCGTTGCAAATAGATTGTATTGACAAGGGTAGTGAGTTCCATAGGCGGATCGCATTTGTTAGATATTGCCATTGTGATATCAAAAGGCGATATCGAGGCATCACCAATAGTATCCTTCTGTTTGTTCTCCCAAACTGCAGCTTTTGGTACAGGTATTCTGGACATTTTTCATAAATGATTTTATGCAATAGTAACAGATTTTTTATATCTAGAAAATCGCCAAATTTCATATTGCATATGCTTTTTTCATAGGGTGAACAGCTCTCGTATCGATTTAGGCCATGAACATATCTTATTATTGCATTGTGAGCTGTCTCCAGTCGTCTAGTGCTCCTAGAGTCACATTTACTAAACAGTTCACTTCCATAGCAGAGCACAGGCAGTAAGTACGTTTTAGCCAAAAGGAGGCGAATGTGTTTTGGCGTAAACGATTGTGTTTGGTACAGTGTTCTTAGCATACCAAATATTTTTCCAGTAGTCGCAACTATGTGATCGGTCCATGTCAGTGAGTTATTGAAAGTTATACCAAGATTTTTAGCCTTTTCGACTAGCTGTATGTGTTGCTCACCAATTAATATATGTTCTTCAGTAATAATATTATGGTTGCGATTTGAAATTAAGATGCAGTTTGATTTTTTAGGGTTTATGTTAAGATAGTTGGCATAAGCCCAGTTGGAAATAATGCCCAAATCTTCATTTATTTTTAAAAAACCTTGACGTATTTCAGGTTTAGCAAAACTCAGATAGAGCTGGACATCATCAGCGTATATATGTATAGAGGAGTATCTGAGCCGTGGTGGTAGGTCATTTATGTACATCGAGAAAAGCAGTGGTCCCAAAATCGAACCCTGCGGTACACCCTTATTCAATTGAAGAGATTTGGACATTATATCCTTGATTACAACCGACTGAGTTCTTTGGCAGAGATAGTTTTTAACTAACAACACAGCAGATGCAGAAAAATTAAAATAGTGCTTCAGTTTCAAGCACAACAGCTCATGGTTAACACAGTCAAAAGCTTTTGAGTGATCCAACAGTACTAGGCAAGTAGCCAGTCCATCATCAATATTTGACCTAATATCTTCGGTAACATCGATTAAAGCAGTAACACAGCTGTGTCTTGGCCTAAAGCCAGACTGTTTGCTGGATAAGAGGCGATGCTCGTTTAAGTATGCGCTTATTTGCTTGTGAATTATCTTTTCAAAAGCTTTTGAGAAGAAAGGCAGAATTGATATGGGACGATATTCATTTCCATTTTTCGATTTTGGCACAGGTATAACTTTTGAATGTTTCCATGTGGTCGGATATTTGCCAGTTGTTAGAATTGTGTTGAAGAAGTATGTGATATACGACAGTGTGTATGGTAAGGTGGATTTTATGAATTTTGGGTGTAGGTTATCCAAACCAACTGCATTTGATTTTATACTCATGCAACCCTCATAACATCAATGGGCCGAATACATGCAAATTCAAAAGTTGTAAAGTCAGGAAATGCTGGTGTGTTTGATATGACATTTTCTGGGTTTGTTTCTATATTATTATCTTCAAGATATGTTGTGCTGTTTAGGAAAGATGCCTTCAGTTCATCAGGATTTGCATCAATTTCAACTATAGGAGTGGACCCGACACCAATTTCTCGTATTGTTTTCCACTTTTTTTTTTGGAATCGGTAGCCTGGCGGAATTTGTTGGCGTAATAGCCAGCTTTTGCGCGATTAATTGTTTTATTTACATCAGTTCTGAGTGTTCGGTATTCTTCATGGAGCATTGGGCATTTAAAACGTTTCCATCGTCTGTAAGCCAAATCTCTCTTGTCAATTAATTTTTTAATTGACTCACTAAACCAACAGTTCTGAGCTTTTCGAGGACGTGGTGTGCAAATAGGTACGGTGCAGTCAAGAAGATACAATAATTTTTCACTAAGAAACGTTAACTGATCATCAGTAGAATAAATGTCATATATCTTACTCCAATCAATGTTGTGTATTTCAGAAGCAAGTGTATCATAATTTATTTTATTAAAGTTAAAATAACTTGTCTGTTTTTGTTCTGGTGTGTGCACAGCATCATATGTCAGAAATATGAGATCATGCTTAGAAAAACAGGGCATACTAAGCTGATCGTATAGTAGAACATTATCAGATTTTGAAACAAGAAATATGTCAATCAGGCTGTTCGAAGTTGTTGTATAGTGAATTGGTATTGTAGTATTTACCCCATACAATCCCATGGAGTTAAACGACTCAATAAGTGTTTTTTCCTTTAAAAGGTTAGAATTGAGATCGCCGGCTATTATAACATCATCGTAGTGCACAGAAATATCAAGGATAGTGTCGAAAATACATTCATACGGTATATGACAATTTGGTCTATATGCACAACCCAATAGAATTTTACGGGTATTAATAACAAGCTCGACAAAGATTGATTCAATTTTCTCATTTTGTTCAGATTTAAAAATTACTTTGCAGGGTAAGTTATTCTTTACATATAACGCCACACCACCTCCAAGGGAGCTTCGATCATTTCTATATACATTATATCCTTCAACACTTATTATGCTGTGATAGTAGAAACAAGGTCCTCATGTCACTTGTCGGCAGCACGTGAGGTGCTGAAAAAGAAACCTTGTTGACAACGTACAAAGCAATTGGCCGGTCTGTCGTAAGTTATGGAACACCAGTGGGGTGCCGTCAGCTTTGTGGCACGCAGCGGAATAATATACAGATCTGTCAGAATATCGCCCTTCGAATTGCGACGGGCCGTCTCCTCAGTTCTCACTTGGACCACCTCTATCAAGAGACAAAAATCCTTCCCGTGCGAAGACATAACTTTATGCTGTTTAAGCAATACCTTCTGACCTATTATCGCAGAAACCAGCCGAATCATCATCTTGTGGATAGGTATTCACCGCTCAGAAGCCTTAAAGTAGATCAACATGATGTAGAGCGTGAGGTCCAGCGCTACAAGAGAGAACCTCTAGATAAAGCGGACCTAGACAACATTCATGCAGACGCGGTAGCAGATGCGGTGAATAGCTATCGGGTGAATGTGGACCTTGGACAACGACCGCCTCCCATTGCACCTGAGGAAATTGACATCCCCCTGCAAACCAGAGTAGTTCTGGCCTAATTACGTTCCGGCAGATGTAGCCGCCTCAATTCCTACAGAGCAAGAATTGATGCCAACGTTCAGGATGAATGACCTGATTGTAGTCAGGGACCACACGTCATCTGTTTAACTGACAGAGATCCAGAGCCATATGGACGCACCCCATTTTAGTCCCTGAGTTCCTGGATCTGGACCTGACACTCAATAGAATCAAGCAGACAAAAGATAAAACACAACACACTGCTACAACAACAATGAATGGCGCGACACGTATAGCTGTGAGCAACACACAGGCTGGAACGGTGAGGTACGATCTGTGTGGTGTTGATTACTGTCACGAGAAGCTTACCTACGTCCACAGAAAGCGGATAGTGGTGCAACGGCAGTCGCGGACAATCTAGCGAACTCTCAATGAGAGGTCGGGCGGCACCGGCTCACAAATGCAGCCAACGCTAGCAAAAGAATGACATTGCTGAAATGAGGTTTCGTTTATATTTTCTACACAAGTGAAACACATTCTATGAATTAGGCTGTTTGGATTTGAAGGTATGGAATATAAAAAAAACGGAACACTTTAAATTTTTGTACATTAATTCAAATTCAAATATTGGAGTTATTTTATTTAAAGAACAAACATTTTTTTTTAATATTTTCTACTAATTCAATTATTTAGTGGTGATGGCCTTCTTTCTTAACAAATCTCAAGCCACAATAGCCACAGATGTGAGCACCAGGTTTGTCCTACAAAAGAGAAAAAAAAACGAAAGGTAAATTTTATAAATTAAAAAAGAACGAATAATGCATATTACAACAAAATATTTTCCTATATTAAATCTTGTATTCCCGAGTGAAACAATTATGTATGGTCAGATCCATTTATATCTGCCTTACGATATATTAGATATATATTATATTATGTTATATATAATAAGATACAATAAAGTTCGATTAAATAATTGCAAATTTTGTCACGAACATCTCGGAAGGAAAGAAACTTCGGGGAGAATACTTCCTTATCAATGAGTGTTGCCCGATTTAAGTTATAGCTTAATCATAAGGATCTAAGCCCAAATGT
Organism: Stomoxys calcitrans; assembly: GCF_963082655.1. Classification (NCBI taxonomy): domain Eukaryota; kingdom Metazoa; phylum Arthropoda; class Insecta; order Diptera; family Muscidae; genus Stomoxys; species Stomoxys calcitrans. The sequence goes on from NC_081554.1 coordinate 91,948,464, forward strand.
CGTCCGCCCGTAAATGGATACATTCACGAAAGTTTTAATGGTCGTCTCGCCAGGATTCATGGATTGGCTGAGTGTGGGAAAGATTTCGTTTGGGAGGTACTCGTACCACAAAGAAAACCATATGACACGGCTTGACCTGGATGAAATCTTGCTTATGAGTTTGGTGATTAAATGTAAAGGGGAAATTAACAAACCCCTTACTTGAATACTCACCTGGCTCCACTAGTGGAATCACTCTGACCATTTTGCAGACATTTGGAATAAAGTGAGTAGTCAAAAGCAAAATGTAATGCATGGCAAGGTATAAAACTCTTCAGCATCATATTAGAGATTAAGTCAGGGCCTAGCGCCTTGAACGATTTGGCGCCGCGACCGTCAGCCTCAACTACGACTGCGTTAAATTTTGGTGGTAAACCAACAACTACAGTTATTTGTTGTTGTTGTTGTACCATAGCCTTTTTTTTAAAGCTAAGTCCGAACAGCGCTCTGAAGTGCGACACGTCTTTGGGGAAAAATTTTTACAATTCTCCAGCTTTAGGAGGGGATAACTACTGCTGAACATTTTTTCTGATATTCTCGCTACGATTCAGCGTCATGCTAACCTCTGCGGCCTCCGCAAATTTTGAATAGATTGTCAAATAAGCATCTAGGGACCAATCGGCTTGATCACTTTTTCAAAAGATAGAGCTAGCAAAAGCTTACAATAAAACATCCTTAGCTGTTTGGAATATCTCCAACCGTTTATGTGATATTGAAGATCTCAGAACTTTTTTTGATTTTTTTCTATCTTCAAAGGGACTTAAAGCATATGCGCACAATGTTTTGCTGATCAATTAGCTATTATATATGTACATGCAAATTGCAAATTTTTCCCATGAACATTCCACTACGGAACAGGGGCAAACTTCTCACATATCAACGAGTGCAGTCCGATTCAAGTTTAAGCTTGATGATAAAGGACCTCCTTTTTATAGCCGAGTCCGAACGGCGTGCCGCAGTGCGACACCTCTTAGGAGAGAAGTTTTACATGGCATAGTAAGTAATAAATATTGCCAGCATTAGGAGAGGAAAACCACCGCTGAAAAATTTTTCTGATGGTCTAGCCAGGATTCGAACCCAGGCGTTCAGCGTTATAGGCGAACATGCTTACCTCTGCGCTACGGCAGATATTTTTAAATTTTTTCCAAAATTTAAAATTTTAAGACAAACAAAAACATTTTTTCCTCATTTTATCGTTTGATGATCATGTTTTGATTTTCCGATTTTTCAGCCGAAAGTTATGCGGGTTAGAAATAAAAAATTTTTAAACTTTGTTCTGATTTCCGTTTGATTTTCGCAAAGAAATCCATATCTTTGGTAATAGATTTTGATCAAAAAACTTGATCATTCATTCAGTATCTCATTTCCTAAATACTTTTGAAAAAATTTTGATGAAAGTATTATGTTATCATTATAATTTTTGTAACTCTTCAAAAATAAATCTTAATAAAAAACATAATTTTTCTCTGTGAATCACGAACATAGTACCGGCTTTAAAGGGAAGAAGCTAATAGCTTACATTATCTGTCGAATATAAGACGAGAGATTTTACTATTCCCGTTTGCCTCATTTAGGAAATAAGAAATTTCCTGCTTTGCACAACTACCTCCAATAATGCTGATTCTATTATTAAGCTACTGAAACTATTACTATTTACTCTAGATTTAATGACCTTGAATTACAACAAATTTTGATAAAAACCAATGTTGTTAGAACTTTTCATTGTACCTGTTTAATACCATAATTTATTAATGATATTAAATTTTGTAAATCCAAAATAAGAAATTTAAACCAAAATCCAATAATAATGGCTTTGTATACGTTATTGGTTTTCTGTGAAGCACTGCATACATAGCTTACGAAAAAATCGCTTAATTTTTCCTGCACTGATTTTTGAATTACATTCAATTCCCAATGGAATGTTCATGGGCAATTTGCAATGGCAAATAAATTGTTAAACAAAAATCTTCCAAACTTTGCGATGCCATTTGTGTAAGGTCGAGTGTATTTATTTATGTATAATACCCAGATACCTTCTTTGTATGGAAACAGCAAGGTTAAGACGTACTTACCAAATTAATGTAAACCTTTGGATGTCCTAACGGACCATCACCTCCGTCACAATAAACAACGCGTTCCGTACATTCTTTGGGTGGAATTTCATCGACCAACTTAATACCCCAGTTCTCATTCACATAACGTTTTGCATTGTTAAAGCGCACATTGCGATAATCCTTTTCGTCAAATACCTTAAAAAGAACAAATGACTTAGTTACTAAAATCTTCTTGCCGGAAAAATAGTTCATCCAAGAAAAACGTTTGCGTAACAGAGCACCTACCATCTGTAAATTCAGTTTCAACTTACTTGTCCAGTGTGTGTGACACTTTCGACATCTTTCCGTGCTGAGTAAGATCTCACTGGACTGACGGCCAGAGGTGCAAGGATCTTCTGACCATTACGGCTCAGATGTGGTAAATCACATATAATTTTGCGACAGGCCATACTGAATTCCAATCCAAATAATAAGAAGTCCAATCCAAATAGGTAAATCGATAAGAGATCTAAAAGTCGATTTTCGAATCGAATCGATTAATCGAAATTTATAATCGATAACACCGAACAACAGCCACAGACAAAAGATATACACCGGTATTCCCAAAACTTAATAGGCAGTTTTAAATACCCTTTAAGAGGATTTTCTCGCTAATTGGCTGGTACTATGTTCGTTTTTCACAGTTTAAAACCCTTCTTTTTCGCAATTACTTTTTGAAACATTGCGAAAATAACAATGATAAAAAACAATTTTATTAAAATTTTGCCATAAGTAATGAGGGAATGTGCTACCAAACGAAATCAGCAAGTTTTTGTTTGAATTCTATTCAATAAAGTAATCGGCGAAGAATATGGAGAAAAAATACAAAAATTAGCAAAGCGCTAATCTTATCGCCGTTTATTAAAGGATATGTGTCATCATTCAATTCGAATGACAAAACTAAAAGAGGAAAAACGCAACACATTTATTCACTGATTAAACGTTCTGAAGTGGTAAAATTGCTTAAGATTTTAATAATATCAAATGTATAAACTCCGAGAAACATTTATTTAAAATAAAATGATTTATTTTGTTTCTTTTCTTGATATTTAATATTTCAGATGTAATATCAGTGCTGCCAACGTTAAGAGCGTTTTATTTATCCATAAATCCCCGTTTACACTGCTCTTAAAATCCGGATTAAATGGCTCGATGATCTGTTTTCCCTTTATAAAATCAACTGACGAGAGCCTTATATCCGGACTTAATGGGTAGTGTAAACGGGGTTTAAGCTAGCGAACCCGCTAGACTGTTAAATAAAACACAACAAATGTAGATTTTAAATATGTAGGTTTATTTGACAGATTACCTTTATAGAACTGTCATATAAACCAATCTATCTGTGACAATAGCTAATCACCAAAAGGGTTTAAAGTTCTCCAGTCAAACTTTCTTTTAGGACCTTTTTAATATGGCCTGATAAAATGACGAATGGTACCCATATTTTCATTTCATTATTTAAATTTATAAATTTAATTAAGGAAAGCCAACAAGGCTCATGATTAAATATTAAACATTATACGGAATATTAATAACTAAAAAGTTACCGCAAGTTAATTTACAACTCGTTTTAAATTATTACAGTCGAACTTCTCTATAACTGTTACGCGTTCACGTTGTAATAAAAGTAAGTTTATTTCAGTAAAACTAAAGATATTTAATTCAAGTTGTTTCGTTTTCGAAAGAAAGTGCTGGTATACGTTTTTCACTCAACATTGCATTTGGCTCTCATCGGTGGGTGAACAAAACAATAACTTATAAATTTCTCTGGGCCAGAAAAATTATTAAACGTTTTTCCTCTTCTAACCCTGGTAGACATACTGCTGCCCAGCCGGCATTTGACATTACGAATTGTAAACAATCCACCAGGGTTGCAGAGAAAAATGTTGTTGTTGGCCAAATGACCCTACCCTCTAAGTTTTTGTACCATGGCCAAGGAGGATTTAAAAAGGTGGTCGCACGCGAACAGCTGTTAGCAGCCGGCCAGGTTTGACGGTATTAAGATGTCAGGTTTCTGTTTGCATTCCCTTTGTTGAAATCTTCTTCTTCAAATTTATTAAAATTTCTTTGTGTGCGTTGGCAAAACGGTTTGCAACATATGATTTATAGTTGTTGTACAAATGAGACCACCTTAAATTGTTTCGCCATGGCCAAAAACTAAAAAAAAATGATGTCAGCTAATCTCTTGGCCTAACCTTATTCAGCACGAAAATTTTAAATAGGTACACTGAAAAAATATCACGTAAATTTTTTCAATTAAAAATTTAATTGATTCAATAATTATTTAATTCAATATTTTTTTTTTATTGAATCTGAACTTTTTATATCCTCCATGGTGGCAAACTAATTTCGTCATTCCGTTTGTAACACCTCGAAATATTTGTCTAAGACCCCATAAAGTATATATATTCCTGATCGTCATGACATTTTAAGTCGATCTTGCCATGTCCGTCCGTCGGTCTGTCGAAAGCAGGGTAACTTTCGAAGGAGTAAAACTAGGCGAAATTTTGAACAAATACTTTATTAGTGTAGGTATTTTGGGATTGTAAATGGGCTATATCGGTCCATATTCAGATATAGCTCCCATACCGATCGATTTGGCTCCAATCGGTCCTTAACCTGATATAGCTTCCATATAAACCGATCTCCCGAATATAATTCTTGAGGCTCTAGAGGACCCGATTCTTATCTTACCATATAAAAACCCCATGGGCATTTCTTGTAATTACCTCCCATTATCCTTTTTTTAGTTTCTGCCTTTAAAGAGAATCCGCCAAAACAACTTGACAAATGCGATCCATGGTGAAGGGTATATAGGATTCGGCTGGGCCGAACCTATCACATTTTTATTTGTTTCAATTACGATCGAGATTGAAATTTTTGTCATTTTTAACCAAAAAATAATAAATGTTTCAATAATTTTTTTAATAGAATCTGAACTTTTTTCAATAACGATCGTTATGAAATTTTCAATTAAGAAATTAATTGATTCAATCATTTGTTTAATTGAATCTGAAAAAAAATTTATATTCAAAAATGTGATTGAAAATTAAATCTTTTTCAGCTAAACAATAACGGCCGAGACCAAAATGCGAATTTTGCCCATGAACAGTTCGCTCGCCAATTAATTGAAAACAGCTAATTTTATAGCGTCAAAACAGCTGTTTTCATTGAATTGGCCTTTCCAGATTATGGATTTAGCAAATATTTTTGGCGAAAGAGTGTGCGTTAGACTAATTTGCTAATTATACCCTACAGCACCACTGTGGTTCAGGGTGTTATAACTTTGTGCATTTGTTTGCAACGCTTAGAAGGAGAAGAGCTAGACCCATTGATAAGTATACCGATCGGCTTAGAGTCACTTCCTGCTTCGATTTAGCTACGTCCGTCTGTCTGTCCATGTATTCTTGTGATCAAGTTACAGGTCGCATTTATTGTTTGACTGTCATTTTGCACAAGTCTCTTTTATTTGGCTCAAGGACGAACGCTATTGATTTTTAACGGAATCGGTTCAGACTAAGATATAGCTCCCATATATATCTTTCATCCGATATGGACTTTTAAAGCTGCAGAAGCCACAATTTTTGCAAAATCCGATCTTTGCAAAATTTAGCATGGAGTGTTTTATTCAACTTCTTTATATGTGTGCAAAATTTCATAAAAATCGGTTCAGATTTAGATATAGCTCCCATATATATCTTTAGTCCGATTTGGCCTTTATAGGCTGTAGAAGCCACAATTTCGGTCCAATCTTTACAAAATTTGGCCTGAGGTGCTTCATTTGACGTCTTCATACGTGTGCAAAATTTCATTAAAATCGGTTCATATTTAGATATTACTCCCACATATATCTTTTATCTGATTTGGACTTTAAAAGCTGTAGTAGGCACAATTTTGGCCCGATCTTTACAAAATTTAGCGTGAGTTGTTTTATTTAATGTCCCAATGCGAGTGCAAATTGCATATAAATCGGTCTAGATTAAGACATAGCTCCCATATATATTTTTCGTCCGATATGGTCTTTTAAGGCTATAGAAGTCACTATTTTAGTCCGATCTTAACAAGATGTAGTGCGGGGTGTTTTATTTGACGTCTTAATACGTGTGCAAAATTTCATAAAATTCAATTAGATTTAGATATAGGTCCCCGATAAATCTTTCATCCGAAATAGAATTTAGCCTGTAGAAACCACAATTTTCGTCCGGTTTTGCATGAGACGTTTTGTTTGACGTTCCAATACGTACGCAAAATTTTTTATCCGATATGGCCTTTTAAGGATGTGGGAATCCAAATTTGTTGTCATATCGTAGGAAAATCTTACAAGGTTCTGGGTAAACGTCAATACTAATAAACTACAAAAATGAACACTAATATGGCAAAATGTATGTATATAGTCGGCGTTGACAAATTTTTTCAACGGCTTGTGACTCTGTAATTGCATTATTTCTTCTGTCAGTTATCAGCTGTTACTTTTAGCTTGCTTTAGAAAAAAAGTGCGCGAAATTTTTTTTACATTTGTTTGTTTGGCGTCAATTTTAATATGGAGCCCACAAAGGAGCATTTTCGTCATATTTTACTTTATTATTTCCGTAAAGGAAAAAACGCGGAGCAGGTTGCTAAAAAGTTACGAGATGTGTATGGTGATAAAGCCTTAAAAGGAAGACAGTGTCAAAATTGGTTTCGCAAATTCCGCTCTGGAGATTTTTCACTTAAAGATGAGCCACGTTCAGGTCGGCCAAATGAAGTTGATGATGACCAAATCAAAGCATTAATCGAATTGGATCGTCGTGTAACTGAGCGTGAGATAGGAGAGAAGTTAAATATACCAAAATCAACCGTTCATTATTACATAAAAAGTCTTGGACCACATGTATTGAAAGAAATTCATTTAACAAACCGAATCAACGCTTGTGATATGCACCTTAAACGCAATGAATTCGATACGTTTTTAAAACGAATCATAACCGGAGATGAAAAATGGATTGTTTGCAACAACGTTAGTCGAAAACGATCATGGTCCAAGCATGGTGAACCAGCTCAAACCACTTCAAAGGCTGATATCCACCAAAAGAAGGTTATGCTGTCTGTTTGGTGGGATTGGAAGGTTGTGGTATATTTTGAGCTGCTTCCAAGGAACCAAACGATTAATTCGGATGTTTACTGTCAACAATTGGACAAATTGAATACAGCCATCAAGGAGAAGCGACCAGAATTGGTCAATCGTAAAGGTGTCATATTTCACCAGGACAACGCTAGACCGCACACATCTTTGGTCACTCGCCAAAAACTGAGTGAGTTTGGCTGGGAACTTTTGATGCATCCACCATATAGCCCTGACCTTGCACCATCAGACTACCATTTATTTCGATCTTTGCAGAACTCCTTAAATGGTAAAACTTTCGGCAATGATGAGGCTATAAAATCGCACTTGGTTCAGTTTTTTGCAGATAAAGGCCAGAAGTTCTATGAGCGTGGAATACTAAATTTGCCAGAAAGATGGCAAAAGGTTATCGAACAAAACGGCAATTATGTATTTGATTAAAGTTCATTCTAAGATCTATTAAAAATGCATTTACTTTACAACCCATAGCTGTCAATTTAGCTTACCTTCAAGCACAATTTTTCCGAATAATAAGAACTTTGTACTATTTTAAACATTATATACATTGTATTTGTGTTTTATGGAAAATAATTTTCGATTCAAATAATAATGGAATAATACACAATTAGTTTTGTTTGATAATAAATCATATATGTATACATTATAATAGGCGCATATAGTTTTAAGAGAAGAAAATTCTACGGCTCCTTATGCGATATCCCCATATCCTAATCCATACAAGATTTGAGTGAAGGCAATTTTTGTTTTGTTTTTAATTTAACTTTTTCTAATACCGATTCTCTTCCTTTAGAACAATTACATTTAAAACGTACTCTGCTACAAAACTAGGAAGGGCCTAAACATACATTAATAATAATAATAATAATAATAATAATAATAAGAGTGAACTTTATAAGTTTCATGTGTAAAATAAGGTGTAAATGATAAGAGATTTTTTAACATGTGTCTACAAATTACCATCTGATGGAACGTATAAAGTATCAGATTTTTAATTCACAGCAACACAAAAAAGAATATTAGGTCAAACTTCTTGTTATATTGAGGAAATTTGAACAACAGAAAAAAGGATTGGCATTGACATTTTTTACCGATATTTCCAAAGCAATATGGACTTTTGTTTAGCACAATGAAGAAGATCTTAAAGACGTAAGCGAAGGCAATTTGTCCGAAATCAGGGTGGTGGTACATAATAAAGTCTGTTTGTTGTCTTAACGCATTTGGTCCCGCGTATTAATTGAAAATAATAGTAATTTTGAAAACGAGGCAAACGAATATCGTCGTCGTGGTCACTTGTAGTGTATTCAAAGTCTTGAAAGGAGGGAATTATTCAAAAACAACAAATGCTGACTTGAGTTTAGAGAGAAAATGCGTTGGGACTTCATTCTGACTTTTAAACTATTTCACGAGCACAGGGCACAAATGCTTCCCAGTATGTGATAATCTGAAATTAAGAAATAAATTTTTACAATTTTGTTTGATGTAAGACGAACAATGTAAAAATGTACCTGTTGTTGATGGGCCATCTGATCTTCAAGGTATTTGACCAAATTTGCCTTAAACTCCTTTATTCTGTGCAACTCGAAACGTTCCATTTCCTTCTTAATTTCCGATGAAATTTCTTCAAACTGCTGTTGACAACGTTGAACTTTTACTTGCCACTGATGGAATAGAAAAATTTAAAATAATGTAAATGGCATAAATATAGGAAAATTGGTTACTAACTTCTTCAACTTCTTGATGCGCTTGTTCTAATTTATCAGTTCGGTTATTTAATTCGTAGCGTCCACGATTTTCACGCCTTTTTGACAGCTGCATTTGGGCATGCTGCCAATTTTGGAACACCTTAACCCGTTCGTGAAACACAGATTTAATAGCAACAAATAATCCCAAATAATCTTTGACAAATTCAGACATGATGTAGTAATCCGAGTTCGACTGCTCAGAACGTAAAATTTCGATTTTTTCCTCCACGTCTGCCAAACTTGATAGAGCTCTTGACAGACCTGTGTGTTCTTCACAGGTGCTTAACATGGCTGCGGATTTAGCCACCAACCCAGTGAGATTGGCAAGTTCTTTTCGCGTGGTAACCAAGGATTTCAGTGCGGAATGTAATTTCTGCAAATTAGTATCTAAATTCTCCACTTCAGTAATCTTGTCATCGAACCACTGTAAAAATAAAAGAAACCGAAAATTATTATTCCACAGACATGTATGTGATTACAGTTGAGTAACTTACTGGATCGTTTTCATCCATTTTGTATGTTATCTTGTTTACAGTCTCACCAACTTTATTAAATAATCGAACCACAGCAGCGCCACTCAGAGCAGCGGTATTCACAGCACGTGGTAATTCCTAAAATAAATACACACCTTATGATTTGCTTCAATAATCTTTTCAAAAATGTTTTTACCTGATCACTTTCCAAAAAATTTATAAAATCCAAATCGACCCTCAAGACTGGATGTTGGGCGGTACGATTCATGTAGCGTTCTAGGGCGGCTCGGCGTTGTTCGACCCATTCAACATTTGATCCATTACCAGGTTCACTCTGTTGTGGACTTATTTTTACTTTCGTAGTGCCTAATTGTATACACACGAAAGAAAAATTAAAAAAAAAAAAAAACACACATTTCTGTTTTTTATCCCTTACCAAAAATATTCTTCGAAGGTGCTGGTGGTACAATTTTACCCAATTTAATATATTTGCTAGCCAACAACGAATGTATGCCTAGAAAGTCACTGAAACGTCGAAGAGTACTGAATTCCGTACGTTGAAACTTGGGAATGTTTGTTTTGGTTGATACTCTATGGACAACAAGCAAGTTATGGAAACAGTTTGTACACATATTAAAGATAATCTTTTTTTAATGTATCGACTTACTTGTAAGTTAAATATGATCCCATCCCATCGCCAATTTTTTGTGGTTCTGATATGGTTATTTCTACAAAATAGTCCCCATTGTCGGAAAGAACATCTTGCATGTTACTAGATGAAACGCGGCGCTAAAAGATGCCAAATAAATTTATTGCCATTGTTGCCAAATTTTTGATTTGTTTTATTTTAAAAATAAAACTACATTTGACGAACATATTTATGTATATAAGCAGGTGATCGAAGCCAACCAGCCCATTTATAAATTACAACTTTAACTCTAAACTCGTTGTTTGGAACATAACATTCCGATCTTAAGATCAGAATGGACTCAGAACCGCAATACTGGAAACACATCTTTCCATGCAAGGTTATGATTCCAATCTGATCTCACGCTTTTGTGTCATAATACTGTGCACAACAAAATTTATTAGTGGATCACAATCATCCTCACCATATAGTCTGAGATGCTCTGCAGAAGCTCTGTTAATCGAGTTAGTTGGAGGAAAAAAATCAAACATTCCAATTCTAATTTATTGCTCAACAGATCTGCGTTCAAACCAGAGAAGTCCATAAGACACAAACTTTGAGACCTAATAGCCATCTGTGCCAAAGCAATTGTTTGTTACGCGTGCCACCTAAAAACTAAAGCTGTTTTCACACTGTATGTACTTGTCATATGGCATGTCAAATTTGCATGCCATCACCGCACACCTTTGCCGTAGCTTCCAGGCCATGTGAGAGAACGGTCCTCGTGGCACTGGACCTGTCGAAAGCATTCGACACTGTCAGTAATGCCAAATTATATGAGAAGATCGCCAACATGTACTTCCAGCTTAGTTTTTTGTGTGTCGACAGCCATTTGTGGAATATAGAGATAAGAACTTGAAATCCAGTAAAGTGAAACAGGGAGTACCCCAAAGCGGGGTGATATCTCCGGCACTGTTTAATCTCTACCTATCCTCCATTCCATCCCCTACCGACGGCATTGAGATCGTACCATATGCGGAGATTGTACGATCATGGAATCTGGCCCCCAACCACTGTTGGCATCCGCGATTGTGTTAACGGCTATTTTAATGATCTTGCTGCAAGAAATTTGAAAACTGCATGCAGTCCAAGCAATACCGTCTGGGCTGTTATCGCAGAGACCATCCAAATCATCATCTTGTGGATAGGTATCCACCGCTCACAATCTAAAATCTGGATCTACATGCTCTAGAGCGTGAGATTCAGCGCTATAGGAGAGAATCTACCTTAAGTTTGGTTAGATTAGGTTGAAAAGGGGGTGCGGATATTAATCCGCCCTATGCCAATATGGCATACGCCTAGCCAGTCCCGACAAGGGATAGTTGTGTGCATCACACAAGCTGGAACTTTGAGGTCCGATCTGTGTGGTGTTCTTTGCTGTTACAAGAAGCTTAGCTGCGAGCTACGGGGAGCGTCCGCAGGTTGCGGATAGTAGAATGCCCCATACGGAGTAGCTGCAGTCGCGGACAATCAGCGGTTTATAGCGGAGAGTCTCAGTAAGAGGCCTGGCGGCACCGGCTCTTGCACAAATACTGAGTGCCTATGATGCTCGATATGACAAGGCGTTTTTTTGGCGCCTTTAAATAACCAATGGCCACCCTGTTTCCAAAGCGATCGGCCCTTCGGACCTGAACGTGCTTGCTCACCTAGGATCGCCACATCCACATGAAAATATGGCTACAACAACAACACCTAAGCTAATACTAAAAAGTACTCCGTATTACTTCAAAATCCTTAATTGTTTTCCATACCACGCCCCTAAGTTGGTTCATGCCAATGACATAGGAAATGCTCCAACGTCTCATCATCACCCACATGCCCTATCTAAGTCGCATAGTTGCTGGATCTGGATATTCAACAGAACCAAGCAGACGGAAGATAAAACAAAACACACTGCTACAAAAGCAACAACCACTTCAAATTTTGGTTGGCCCACATAATTTTGGAGCTTTTACAACCCATACTTTGTGACCATATGTCATTAGTTGCCCTTCGGGTCTTATCCTAAATTCTAGCTTACATGTTGCTGGAGGCATACCCACGGTACTCCACATTCTGTTTCCATAGAATATTAAAGATAGTTCCTAGTCTCGCAAGCTCGTCTGCTCTACTATTACCTGGGATATCTCTGTGGCCCGGCACCCAGAACAGGTGCATTTTTATCTGTTCATCATCATCTCGTCATCTCGTTGAGAGATCTGCGATAGTCAACGGTGCTTTTTGAATTCAGAAATGCGGTCCCCTAGAGATAATATAGCTGTCTGGATGTCTAAGAAGATATTTATGCCAATCGTCGTTAGATCTTATTACTTATCCATTTCCTCACTTCTTCAATTATAAGGTTCTCCGCTTGATTAAAATTACAATGGCCGGGTAACCCTTTCTATATGAACAGTTCTAAAGGGAGATTTTTTAAGAGCTAAAGGAAAGTTATTCAAAACAAATAAAAGCGTGCTAAGTTCGGCCTGGCCGAATCTTATATACCCTCCACCATGGATCGCATTTGTCGAGTTCTTTTCCGTGTATCTCTTTTTAGGCAAACAAAAGATAAACGAAAAGAATTGCTATGCTATTATAGCTATATCACGTTTTGGTCTAATTCGGACCATAATTGAATAGAAAGTTAGCGACCATAGTAGAAATTATTGTATAAAATTTAAGCCAATTCGAATAAGAACTACCCCCTTTAGGGGCTCAAGAAGTAAAATAGGGAGATCGGTTTATATGGGAGTTGTATCAGGTTATAGACCGAATCAGACCATATTTACCACGTATGTTGAAGGTCATGAGAGAAGCCGTTGTGCAAAATTTCAGCCAAATCTCAAGAAGTCAAGATTCCAGATTGGTTTGTATGTCAGCTACATCAGGTTACAAACCGATTTAAACCGTACTTGGCATAGTTGTTGAAAGTCATAACAAAACACGTCATACAAAATTTCAGCCAAATCGGATAGGGATTGCACCCTCTAGAGGCTCAAGAAGTCAAAACCCCAGATCAGTTTATATGGCAGCTATATCAAAACATGGACCGATATGGCCCATTTAAAATCCCAACCGACCTACACTAGTAGAAAGGATTTGAAATTTCAAGCGCCTAGCTTTACTTCTTCGAAAGGTAGCGTGCTTTCGACAGACGGACGGACATGGCTATATAGACCTAAAATGTCATGAGGAGTTACAAACAGAATGACGAAATTAGTATACCCCCATGGTGGGGGGTATAAAAATATACATAAAATTCAGAAAAATTCATGGAATCTTCATTTGAATCGATAGTATGGTCCATATAATCCATCCGTTTAGTCAATTTTACCATACTCTTTCCAACATTTCGGCCGAATATATGCTTCAATGTTGTTTTCCAATGCCTCAATTGAAGCGAGCTGTATAGACATGAGTTTTAAAATAGCCTCAGAAAAATTAGTCTGAAAGCGTTAAATCGCACGATCTAGGCGGGCAATTGACAGCTTGGAATGTGAAAAAAATGTTCGCCGAACTCGCCTCTTAATAAGTCCATTGTTACGCGTACTGTGTGGCATGTGGCACCGTCTTGTTGAAACTACATGTCATGTAAGTCAAGTTCTTGCATTTTGGGTAAAAAAAAGTTTAATATCATCTCACATTAGCGCTCACCATTCAAAGTTACGTTACAATTCGCATCATCTTTGAAGAAGTACCGTCCATTGATGCTACCAGCCCAAAAAACGCACCAACCTGTGACTTTTTCTGGAGGCATTTGTAGCTCTTGCAATGCTTCTGGCTGATGTTACCTCTAAAATCGACAATTCTCCTTATTTACGTACCCATTCAGCCATAAATGAGCTTCTTTGTAAAATGGAAGAAGCGCGAGATGAACTTTCTTAACATAGCCCGCATTTTGATAAAAAAAATCAATAATTTGCAAGCGTTGTTCGTTTGTAAGACGATTCATGGTTAAATTATATACCAAACTGAAGATGTTTGACAATGAAACAAAACGTGCGTGGGCTGTTTAAACAAGTGTTGCCAAAAAATCACCCTTTAGTTCTTCAGGGTCCGCCCTAAAGCCCCCTTGTCATCTAGTCTTGAACCATCCGTATAGAAATCTACTACCATCTATCACCAGAGATATTGTAGTGTAGCGTTCGAAGACACTGACACAACTTCCATAAGATGCATATCTAACATGTGTATACAATGGAAATAATTCTAGTTGTATGGACAAAAAATCCATCACTACACTACACAAAACTCATTCATTGGAAAACAAAGCTGGTGTGTCAAGTGTAGTACTTGGCAATACTCACATCGTAAAGGCGTTTTCGCCGTAGATTTGATAAATGTATGTAAGACCTACCAATATACGGTCAATACAGCTTTCACACCCAATGCAATTGATAAATCCCCACCCATGACAGGTATAAAACTTGAATACTTTACTACTGTTGTTAATATGAGAACCAAAGTAGAAACAGGCAATTCTTGGGAAAGAAGAATAAAGGGAAATCCTATTATTGTGTCTCACCAAAGAGTAGAAAGAGATTTTATGGATATGTGCATTGGCATAATTGAAAATATGCAATAAGTTAGGACCAAATTGGATTTTCAGCCGTCTAAATTCATATATTGTTAATGCCAACGTTTGGTAGGTGTATTTCGCTTGATTCCTGTGAACACACGAAACATGAGGCTAGCTAGAATTACTCAACATCAAAATCTAATGAAGCCCAATTATATTTGCATTATCAAAAAATATAATGAAGCTACGGGACTTATGCATGCATACACCCAATATGTACATATATCAGTAATGAATCATGTTTTTGGTTTTTTAATTCCCCTAATTTTATGCTGATAATGCATAAAACAGCAGCGACAAATTGATAAACACTGTATAATGGAGTATTTTTTTTTGGCAATTTATGAGTCGTTGTCGTTAGGACACTGGGTACTAAGGCTACAATTATTGCAATCTCGTGGCAGCCGGTTGTACGTACCGAAATGACTCGATGAAGACCTTCATCGGCAAGGGCTGCCGCATCAGTGAACAACACACTGCTACAATAACTACAATTATTATGTTCCCGGCGCGGGATAGCTGTGAGCACCACACATGACAGGGACTTTGAGGTCCGATCTGTGCGGTGTTCATCACTATCACGAGAAACTTAGCTGTGAGGCACCGGGCGCGTCCACAGATTGCGGATAGTGGAATGCTCCATACGGGGTAGCTGCAGTCGCGGACAATCAGCGGTACTGAGCGGAGACTCTCAGCGAGAGGCGGTGTGGCAATGGCTCTTGCCTAAATACGGAGTGCCTATGATGCTCGATACTACA
Source organism: Stomoxys calcitrans (assembly GCF_963082655.1). Lineage (NCBI taxonomy): Eukaryota > Metazoa > Arthropoda > Insecta > Diptera > Muscidae > Stomoxys > Stomoxys calcitrans. The sequence goes on from NC_081554.1 coordinate 91,963,937, forward strand.
AGGCGAACAATTGGCGCCTTCAAATAACCAGTGGCCCATGTTCCCGCGGCGATCCGTCGTATAGACCGGAACGAGCTTGCTCGCCTACAGGAACTTGAAGAGGGTCGCCATCTCCACATGCAAATGTGGCTAGAACAACGATACAACTACAATTATTCATTCCCATCTGCAAGGGCTGACGCCTCATTGTACTGATACAACTACACCAACAACAACAACAACTACTACTAATACAATTATTTGAATAAGAAGTGGGTTTAAGTGTACCCAATTTAAATGATTTAAATTTTTTGCTTTCATCGGAATGAAATGGACATACACATTACGCCTATCTTAAAATAAATATTTATGTACATATTCAACAAATATATGAATCAAAGAGATAAGTTGCGAGTAAAGTTGAAATCTATTAAGGGGCTACTAAACAAAGCCGATGCTTGGTTTTTTTGCATTAAGAAGAAAAATAATACGATAAATTTTAAAAATGGCATCAAGGGAGTCTTGTATTAAGGTTAGTACTAGTTAAGAATTGTTAAATATATTAATATATATACATATATATGTATATGTACATTCTTCGTCATTGTAGTACTGTTTATTATAACCGCAAGACATGGTGCAAACTGCAGGCGACACCGCCCATTAATTTTAAAAATTGCTCTTCTAGAGTCCAGAATGATGAAATGGCCAAGATATAGAAGATCAAATCATTGTGGAAGCAGATTGGCTTATAACTTACATGTATCGTAGGTTGGTTCATGCCATTATTATTATTATTTGAGACAGGAGAAGGAACCTGCTCATCTTGTTCATCATCATCATCATTTGACCCATTATTTATATCCACATCAGCAAAATCGCGTTGCATATCTTCGACATTTTCCATGGACATGATGATGAGGTTTTGACTCGGCTATATTATTTTATACGTGTTTCGAACTTCCTTTTTATCTTTTTCTTTAATTATTATTAATCAATTTTTCGCGACGATAAAAAATAAAATTCCTGTGTACAAACGACTATCAGCTGATTTTGTAAACCGCGTTGACATTAACTTAATTATTGAGTACAACGTGACGTAGCGTAGCAAATAAAGGAAAAAACAAACGAGCAAATAGCACGTTCAAACCCCAGACATAATCACCTAGGTAGTGTGCAGTAAACAGCTGAGTACAATTTTTTCTTGTCAAGTGTACTATCTGTCAAAGTTTGAATAACGTTCTGTTATGTGTGTGCATTATAGTTAAGAAGCATAACACAAAAAAAGGAAAAATGAAACGAACTAGTAGCAAACTCGAAATCAGAGTTACACTTAATACTGATTTTGACAGATAGTTCACTCAACTTTTTGTTGTTGGGCACTGCTACTTCCTGATGAATTTATCTTGAAAGCGTCATCAATAATGAAGGAGCTGGAGTTTCTAGGCATTCACACTACGTAAGAAAGTTTATAAATAACTTACTTTTTAAAAGCAGCATTAATGCAGGCTTGGGATCTGTAGATCTATAAGGATGGGTCGGCAGAGGAACACTTCAAGGTGTACTGCCTCCTCTACTTTGGAATATAGCCATTTCCAATTTATTATTGTCTCTGGAAGAAAAGAAGGATGTGATTTTAAGTGGTTTTAACTGAGACATGAACGAGGATGGGTAAATTTGAAACAAATATTTCAAATTAATATATCTCATGGAATTGTGGAAGTATTTCAGATTTTGTATCCAAAGAAAGCTTAAAGCGAGACAAAAACGAAACAATTTTATCGCTCACTATCATCACTGACCTAGCCCCGCACTTTCCGGATTATCGACGCTCAACTGTATTTAAATATAAATTTCAACTAAGAAATAACAAGAGATTTTTAAAATCATAACATCAACATATTAACTCGTCTTTAAAATATATAGCAAGATATTTATATAAATAAATACATACGTATATTAATATGATTATAAAGTAAATTGCAAGTATAACATTGTTTATTAGTTTGAATGCAGAATATATTGCTATATTTAATATTTCTTTAAATTATAAAATTAATTCCTAATCCTATGGGTGGATCTAGATCGTGAGAAGACGAGGTTATTACTGAAAGGAAGCAAGAAGGAGGTCAGTATAGCTTTTGATATCATAACGGGACACATAGGACTACGAGCTCACTTATGTAAAATCGGTGCGGGGAAGATAATGAGACGGTGGAGCATTTCCTTTGCTATTGCCCGACTTTCACGTCTAACAGATACCGGCACTTAGGTGGAGACACAATAAAAGTCATCAACCAACTTAGAAGAGTGGTATTAAATACAATTAGGGATTTTGTAAGTAGCACGGAATTCCTAACTTACATTTTTCTTTTAGAGCGCACAACAAGCCGATTACTGGCTTAGTTGTATGTCCATAGTGGCATGGGGCGGATTAATATCTGCACCCTCTTTTCAACCTAACCTAACCTAAAATTAATTAGCGCAATAAAATAAAATTAGAGCATTTATCACAGCATACTTCAAAATACAATTTCCTTTTATTAAGATGCAGCAGTTTTTAATCAATTTCTATTTTTGTATTGCATTGAGGGGCTAACATCGTTAATTCAAGTCTGCAAAAAAATACTTGATTTTAGTATTAATTTCTTTGTTTTAAGGATTCATGCATTTTTTATTTTAAAACGTCGTGTACTTGGTTTATATCCACACTACTTATTTTATGCTAGGGCGCAATCCTTGTTAATAAGTTGCATATCTTTGACTCGAAATTATTACCAAAATCCAAAAATTAAGGACAAAATCTTTAAGTTTGAGTTCGAACTTTTTTTTTTTGTGTGAACACATGACCTTCTTTTAATAAATATAGAAAAAAAAACAAACAGAAATTTCTCAATAACTACAAAACCGATTTTAATGATTTTAAAACTAAAAGAAATCTTCATGTGCCATTTTTTACATTACAAATTTTTGGCCAGTCAAAAACTATACTAAACCATTGTGCGAAGCTCGTTTTGTGCATTTTATGGCTTTGCAGGAAATAAAACAAAGTTTAATTTATGATAAGCAGTTATAAATTGGTTTTGATATATTGATGGTTCCTGACATTCTTACATCCTTTTTCAATCAGTAAAAACACAAAACTGAATACTTATATGTTCATCAACTAACAGAAAAAAGAAAATGAAAAATAAATTACACATAATTATTTCCCATGCCTAAAGATAGATTTGGCCGGCAAAACCGCAAATATGTATAACAAATAAGGGCGTGCTGTTGATATTATTACCACAATATGCTCCGCAAATAGCCCATGCTATAGAATTTGAGAGCTATATCATAGCTAAGAAAGCCTTGCAGTTTTACTTTTAGCGTGTCGCAGTCCGTACACATTTAGTTGAAGTTGATAAATTTTAAGTTAAACCAACGATGGGGTCCGGTGAATTTAGTAGTCCTATGCGGAAATTCAAACTGGTATTTTTAGGAGAGCAGAGTGTAGGAAAAACTTCTTTAATCACGCGTTTTATGTACGACAGTTTTGACAATACCTATCAGGCCACTATTGGCATTGATTTTCTCTCAAAAACTTTGCATCGTGATGATCGTACCATTCGATTGCAACTATGGGATACCGCCGGCCAAGAGCGATTTCGTGCTTTGATTCCATCTTATATACGTGACTCAACAGTGGCCATTGTAGTCTATGATATTACGAATACAAATTCATTCCAACTTGTATCGAAATGGGTGGATGATGTCCGGGCCGAAAGAGGTAGTGATGTCATTATTATGCTGGTGGGGAATAAAACAGATCTAATTGACAAAAGGCAAGTTTCAACGGAAGAAGGAGAAAACAAGGCGAAAGAGTTAAACGTTATGTTTATAGAAACCAGTGCAAAAGCCAGCTATAATGTAAAGCAGTTATTTGATCGAGTGGCTGACGCATTACCAGGAATGGAGGACTTGCCCACAAATACAGAATATAAAGCCAACGGAATAGCAGAAGAAATCCAATTGAAAGCAGTTGATGCAACTGAGGAAGATCAACGTTCAAATTGTTGTAAATGCTGAAAGCTGCTGGTGTTATACACTTTTTCGATTTCTTTGCAACTTTAAACTGTACAAGATTATATACCAATTAAAATAAAAACAAAATACTTCCCGAAACGCTAGGTTATACTGACCAGAAACAAAACCGACATTCAAGGCGTATTTAATAAGGTGGCCGCATCAGCACTGCTGATTGAATTTGAATTCAAAAATGATTTTTGAATTCGCCCTATAAAAATTTAAACTTCAAAATAAATATTTTATAAATAGATGTTTGTGTTTGCTGCTATTTTGATTCTTAAACTTAGGTTATATAATGGTACGCGGCAAACAACCTCAATCGCTATCAGCTTCACTCAAGGAATTTAGGTTTATTGCGTTTATTGTTACTTCATATTGGTGAATAGCACCAGCTTTATCTTTCGGGGGTGTACGTCAAGCCCATTGGATAATCTTGGCAGCATACTATATGATCTCCCAACGGCTATACACCAAGATGAAAACGTTATCCTCGTAATCAACAAACTTTACCCCCCTCCTTTTCAAATGACCTAAAAATCCCACAATATCCAAGAGCCCCAAAAAGAGTTACAAAAACTGTCTTTGAGCTCTAGTCAAAATATTCCTATTGGAGCGCTTTGCTAGTGGTACGCTAATTAGCCTTTCCATCAACATCTTATGAACTCAATTCAGGAGGAATCCTCATATCCACTAGAGAGTCATGCATTTGACACATGTAATGTGTGGTCCCTGATTATAATAGAGATGTTGGAATCAATCCCAGCCCCATTGAAATTGAGCCCTGAGCCTGGTCTACCGTGGAAGGTTTAATGCACTCTTGGTAGCTAGTTTACCGCTACAACAACCTAGTGAAAACTATTAAAACCTGCAATCTTGATAGTTTTGTATGGAGCAAATAGGAATTTTGAACATTTTTTAATTTGTTTTTTCTTGCTTGACACTCAAAATTAATAAACTTCTTTGTTCTTGCTCTGATTGGTCGAAGGAAAATTTCCCACAATTTTAAATGTCACGGCGAATTGAATTTTCTTTGCACTGTTTAGAAATATTGACATATCAAGTTCCCAAAAAAGATGTTTGTTGTAGCAATTTGCCGATTCGGTCACCTTATAAATACGCCTCGCAGATATTAATTCGAATTTTGGATTTGCAATTAGCAATCACTTCGATATTGTACGTGATTTGAAAGTAGTTGTTAGATTGAAATGTTTGAAATTTTGATAAAACTTTTTGTAAAACTTTTTCTTTAAACAAAAACTAAAAAATTACTTATTGTCGGTTATTATTTTATTTCGGCATTCCAAAATGCCATATTTTATAATGTAACTACGTCCCCTCTTGAAGTTTAGAAACTTGCACAACCTTATTCACAAAAAATTTGTAGGACCTTATGCAAGAAAAATATGGCTTTAAAATCTCTGTTGCGGAACGACTAATTGGCTTCAACTGGACAGCTGTTTTTGTCCTTTATTTACATGTCCAGTCTATTGTGAATGATCTCAGCTTTTCACACCTGCTTATCGCAGTTCGTTTACATTTTCAAGGGCAAGATCATTTCATTTTTGATCTCAACGAAGAAAGGGGGAAAGATTCATAAATAAAAACAATTGTTTGAACTATTGTGTTTAACCCAAGCCTCCTGCCTTCAAGTTTCTGCCAATCTCTCTTTTAACTCTTGCTCACTTTTTCCTTAAAAAAAATTTTTTAAATTTAGTATTCACAGACATGTAATAACAGTCAAATAACTATTGAACGTTTTTCGAATTTGTTTGTTTTTCTTGCAATTCCGGTTATTGACAATGGCTAGAGATGGGTAAATACCCAAAAGGTATTTACTCGGTAAATTGGGTAAATACTTAGGTATTTACCCATATACACCCAAAAACTAGGTAATTATAATTTTGCAGACGTCTTGGGTATAAAAACATTTTTCAAAAAATTGTTGATGATTTCGTATTCTTTGTATGTAAACCTGACCTTCTGCTCTCATAAAATCGGTTTTTAGTTATATATAGCCGCTATATAGACCGATCTCCAGACGTAAAGTTTTGAGGCAATAAATTGGTAGTTTTTTCAGCCGACTTCGATAAAATTTGTGTAATATAATGAGCCTATAAAAGGAGCATTTTTCATCCTATTTCGATGAAATTTGGCACATCGAGTTCCGGTACCCCTCCGTTCAGATCGAACCACATTTGAATATAACTGCCATATATTGGGTTGCCCAAAAAGTAATTGCGGATTTTTTAAAAGAAAGTAAATGCATTTTTAATAAAACTTAGAATGAACTTTAATCAAATATACTTATTTTTACACTTTTTTTCTAAAACAAGCAAAAAGTAACAGCTGATAACTGACAGAAGAAGAAATGCAATTACAGAGTCACAAGCTTTGAAAAAATTTGCCAACGCCGACTATATGAAAAATCCGCAATTACTTTTTGGGCAACCCAATAGACCGATCTCCCGAAATAGAGTATTGAGGCCATAAAACAAGCATTTTTCATCCGATTTTGATGAAATTTGAAACAGTGATTTTTGATAGACCTCTACAATTGTTTATTTATAACAAGTTGTTCGTTAATAAAAATTATTGCTAAACCTGCGCTTCATACAAAAACTGAAAAAATTGCTTATTTTCAGTTTTTACAAAAATGCCATGTTTAATAATGTAGCTTAGTCCCCTCTTGAAGTTTGGAAACTTGTTGAACCGACTTCTTCCCAAGGTCCTTTGAACGTTTTTTTTATTAGTCTTTAGATATTATATTCTCTACAGACTAGTCTATATACGATATATAGAACTACACATAATTTCTTTTTCATATAACACACATAATATAACTACGAATAAAACAAAGGAATGAGTTTCCTCTTTAAAGAATATTTGATTTTCGCATAGATCTATCTTATTATAATAATTATTAAATTTAACGTATAGAAGGGTTATTGTTCGCAAAATGTGTACGATATTATTCAACATGAAGAAGTTCAGAATTTCGTGTTCCTATCAGCGGTATGTTTAAGTAACTGTGTTCCAATAGAAACTCAGTCTTCAGATTTCCATTTAGAATATTAATTATTGTTACGTTTTAACCAGGATGCACTTATAAGGTGAGGTCATGCGAGCAGCTGAGTAATATTTTTTTTACCATAGCGACATAATTAAAGGTGGTCTCATTTGTACAACAACCACAAATCATATGGTGCAATTCGCCATGTTGTCATCAAGCTGATCGACGTTTTGCCAACACACTCAAAGAAATTTGTGTGCGTATGTGTATATGTGTTAGTACATGAGCAGAGAATATGCGAGAAAGAAGATAAGAACAAAGAGAATGCAAACAAAAACCTGTCATCTTATTACCGTCAAACCTGGCCGGCTGTTCGCGTGGGACCAAATTGGCTCTAAACCAAAAAATTAGATGAGCTATTTGTAAAGTGATTTTCATATGTTAGTTTCGTTTGTATCACACGGCGTGTACAACTCAACATGTGCTAAATTAAACATGTCATAAGACAACTACATGCCGTGTAATAGAGCCTTACGCAAAAAAATCCGCTTAATGGGTAAATAATGTTAGAGTTAAATTTATACTGAACACAATTTGTACTTTGTCTAAATA